>NW_009636994.1:0-26530 GCF_000690535.1 Cariama cristata | reverse complement strand
CGAGTCCATTGCTTAGTGGACCGTGACAGACACTCCTGCAAGCAAGGAGAGGTGCAACCCCTCCCTTTCCAAAGAATCAGAGAGTGCAGGGGTTTTGCTTTTAGCAGACTTTAGCCAGGACAGAAGCAGCATGTGGATGCCTGACAGGTACTGACACCTGCAGTCTCTTCGTTAGTGCTTCCAGTGAAGGTGGCAGGCAGTGCTTTTATCTCCCTGTGTTTGCATGGCAAGTGGGCTGTGTAAAATAGGCTACTGGAAAAACATTTGGTGTTGGAGAAACATTAAAACACAGCCTATTCCTTGTAGGGCCCTGTGAGGGTGTTCCCAAATGGAAGTAAGTGCAATAAAGTTGCTGGATCCTTTGCTTGACTTCTTAAATTCATTTGTTCCTCAGAAGGTGGGAATTTCAATTAGACTGGAGATTCTTTGTCTGCAGAAAGTAAGATTTCTGCTGGATATTGGTGCCAGATTAGTCAACATTGTCAGGTGGTCTGCCTAACATTTACGCTCAGCACTGCAGTGAGTGGTTTTCTGTGGCTGTTGTAAGGAATTTAGCTATCTTTCAAGTCTTTATCTCCCTGTAAACCAATTTTTTCAGTTTATCTGTACTTTTACAAAGAAACTGAGGCTTAGAGAACTAATTGTTTTGTGTTATACAGGTATTTTGAGATCATCTGGACATAGAATCCAGATACAAGGGCTTTGTCACCTTTGTTTTTCAACTAAGATGACAGCTGTATAGCACATTGCAGACCTTTATTGAGATAACAGATTAGTCCCAAAAAGCTAGCCTATGTCATACTTGAAGGACCATGCTGCCCTTTTGTTCAGAGGTAGTTCAGGTATCTGAGTATTGAGAAATCACCTGATTTCCTCTCTGATACAGGCCATTCCTGACAAACCCTTCTGTCCCCACACTAAATTTTGAAATCTGAGCTCACTTGCATTTTTGTACAGCAAGTTTTGTCAAGGGTACACATCTTCTTGTAGGAGTAAACTCTGAGGACTATTTGGAAGAGTTTTTTTTATTTTTAAGTGTGGTAGGCTGGTTTTGTTCCCTTCTTGCCCTCAGGAGTTCAAAACAATTTTGATTTCTAATTGACGTTCTATTACTGTTCTTGAGATATGATCTTTGTTGCACATCATCTATAATTAAATCAGTTAATACAGTATGTGCAGGTATCTGTCTTTAATGAAAGAGAGTTATCTTTCAAGTATTCCTTTATCAGTTGTACATTTGTTCTGAAATAAGTCACAGATATTTAAGCACTGAGTTACATAATGAAAGAGGTTGGAAATCTTCAGAAACTCTTAATAGAGAAATTATTTTCTTCTTTTTTTTTTTTAAACTTGGAGAGAGGATTAATTTAATTAAAGTTTCTCAGTTTCCTCCAGAGACTATAATCAAAGGATATCTGTCCCTGTCCAAATAGATGACTTCAGTGATCTATCTTACTGTTAATTTTCTTACCGTTTGGAGGCACTGCTAAAGGTGACAGGAACAGTGCTCAGCATGGAAATAATCTGTTTGCTGTTCTTTAGTAACTTATGTTTCCCATACAGCTTTGATGAGAACAATGTAAGATCACAAAGTTAGAGAAAATTCTTGGCATGGAAACAGGTCAAAATTAAAATTCTGCATCTCTACTGTGTGTGCAGCTAGACGAATTGATAGAATGTACATGAAGTGCTGCTAAACCAAAATGAGAGTGTGTTGAATTCATTGTAGTGTAATTGTTTATTTGAGGCAGAATATCATGGTGGTAAAACATTCGCATTCTTTCTATTTTATTTTAATATCTATGACTTAGATGTAATTACATAAAAAATTCACTCTTCTGATGGAAAAAAGTCTTCATGTTATGTTTGAGGGGAGACGTAGATACATGCTTTGTACCAGTAACTCAAATAAAAATGGACTTAGAAGTGCACACACGTATCAATTTATGTGTCAATTTATACTACAGCATGCATTTCTGAATGTAGATAGCTTTAAAAATTGATTATTTCTTCATCTCATCAACAATGAACCCAGAAAAATGCTTTAAAAATAAATAAGATCATTTAATTTATTCAAGTCAAGTGTTAAGTAAAAGCTACTACTTTTACATTTAGAAGATCAAAGAGAACATAAAATTATTTTGTTTTCCCCCACTCCACTACAGTATGTTACAGACACAACAGAAATAAGAAAAGATAAATAAATAAATTAAAAAGAAACCACATAAAAAAGCTCAACAAAAAAAAATGAGCTAGCAATTGCAGCATTACCAATGAAAAATCAAGTTATAAAATAACTCACATGACATTACTTTCAGACAGAATAATCCCTTATAAAAAGTAGTCATGAAACAGAACTTGCCAGATACAACAGTGAAACAGAAATTGTTCCCATCAAAGAGGTCATAACAGGTCCTGAAAATGTGCATCCTTCTTTTTTATGGGATTACTAAAATGCTGTATAAACTTAATTCATCATCTGACTGTTATATTTGAATTATTGACATGATATTCCAGGTCAAGGAAAATTCTGTGTTTGGACAGATAAGAGAGACAGAGCTTTTTAAATAGATGAAACCTCTTACTAGGCTTGGATGTATTAACAAAATTTGATTCTGATTTGCCAATACAATTAGTGTGTGATGCATTCTCCCTATGGGGTGAGAGTAGTCATATCCCACATTATGCTCACAAGAGAGTAAAAAACCAATTACCTTTGCTTCAAGGACACTAAACAAAGCAAGAGCCACTATTCACAATTGAATGGAAGCATAACCATTATCTTTGGAGTGTGCAAGTTTCATCAGTACTTGTATGGATGAAATTTCACATTTCTAACAGAACTTCTTCCTCGCATATCATATCTTTGCACCGCACATGGTTTTCCATTTCTAGCTATCAAGAAAATGCAGAGGTGGGCTCTTCTGTTATCTGCCTACACTTGTTATCAAGCACAGAAATTCTTCATTAGGTGATTATTCAGATGGCTTGTCAAGATTAGTTTTGTCATTCAAACACCAAAACCTTCCAATTTTTGAGAATTAGAACACATGTAAATGATTTGCCAGGAATGAAAATGCATAGGTGAGCCCAATAATATCCTAAGTTCTGGTCAAAGAGTTGGTAGAGAAAAACCAGAAAAGAGAGTTCATATGACTGATATTTCCAAATTAATACATTTGGATAATGACTAACAAATATTTTTCATCTATATTCAGGCTAATAGTTTTGAATCAAGTTGCCCATAAAGGCACTGTTCTGTTTTTGGTAATTCTATATGTACAGCTGCATGATTAACCTTTACCCAGATTTGAAGCAGTGCCTAGGTATTTCTGGTCATTTTAATCCATCATGGGGTATACAGTAAGTCAACAAGAGAAATGGCATTTTGCAGCCTCTGAGTGAAGAACACGTAAAAGTAATGCTGCAAGATCAGCGTCAGACACTTCTTATGAAGAAAATTTTATTCCAGTAATTAAGTGATGTAAAAGATAATTTTTCATTCTAATAACTAAATCTGTTGTTTTAAAGATTTCTGTGAGAACTGAACAACAGCTGTATAACTGCATGTTTTGCACAAATGACAATGACTGTTCTAGTTGAAAGCAATTTTAAAATATCCCCCCAGCTCCAAAAGCATTTTTTCAACTTGTATATGCTGGGAAAGAAGGCAAATATCTCCAAGACAGAAACAGCATGTTATGCAGTAGGCAAATAATGCAGTCTCAGGTGGAAGAGGCATCTTGACCCATCATACCATGAAGTCTGTAGAATAAAACAGTAGGATACAGGCACACTGATTTTATTCCAGAGCAATCTCCTTTACTGCTGACTTACAAGCATCTATACACTTTCCTGATTCTATATCATTAGAAGTAGAATAGTTTATAGAAATATCTTATTCACCCAGCTAGTAGTTTCATGCACAGTATTCTGAAACCCCACATTACTAACAAGTTGGAATGTGTCTTCTTTTTTTGATTTTGTATCCTCTAGGATTTCTTTTTTACACATATACTAGTTGTGTGGGGCAGAAGGTGATCCTGAAGACAAGGATGTAGTGTAGACATCTCAAGTAAGAATTTCGAGCTTGTACCCCTTCTCTCATTGGTACCTACTACCAATATTTCACCTTGCTTCCTTTAGATATTTGCAGAAAAATAGTACCTGTATTTCTTCTGGAATATCAAATTGCATCCTTTTGTCTGTTAATAACAACTGTCCTCTGACTTCACCTTCTTGAAGACAGATGTAGCCATTCCTTCTACACACTGGACAGAAAGAAAATACCCAGCAAGACTGGTTAGGTATTCTATCTGAAATTTCCATACTTAAAAGAAATAGTTTTTCATCTTCAGCCTTGTAACTGCCTTTTAAATGTCTTTCATACTTTTGTTATAATGACTTGATATAGAATACAGTTGGTAGTATGCATATAGCATATATTTTGATTGCTACTAATACCTATATTCTAGCATAAAATATATGTATTTCATTCTATGTACAAGAACTTTGCTCGTATGAATAGAATAAAAAAGTGCCTTAATGATAAACACAGTGAGAAACTTAGATATCTTTTGAAATGGACTTTTTCCATAAACTCTTTTCTCTTGAAATTTCTGGAGGTAAGAAATATTCTTAACGGTACTTTATAACACAGTCTATGAACAAAATAAATTTTAGTTGGTTTTGTGCATAGAGTAAAAACAATTCCAGAATGCTGAAAATCAGGATAGCAATTACATTGACTCTTTACAGTCATGCCAGTTTCAGTCAGGTTAACATTGGCTTAAAAGGAGTTTTCCTTTAAGTTTGTAAAATTTCAAGTTCTAAACAGTTTTAACATGAACTTAAACCCTGCAAAGAGTACACAAAGAAATTCATAATCATTGTCAGTACATAGTTTAAAATTAAATTGCAAAAACTGTGGAAAGTTTTATGTTGTTTCTGCAAGTATTCATTTTAAATATAGTTTTCCAATATCTTGTGGTTATCAGAACATATGCCACTACTTAAAGCAAGCACAGTTTATAGATAGTACAGAACACTAACAGCTTGCTAAAGCAAATTTTTCAGTCAGACTTGATCTTTGTTAGTTCCTGAGGACAGTATTGAAGTGTGAAAACTAATACTTTTGCAATGCTGAAGAAGCTGTGCTTTCACATCCTTACTAATTGCAAAAACCTGGAGAAGGAAAAGATATTTCCTAGTTCAGAGATATTTTCATTTTCTCCTGCCTTGACAGACAATGTTATTTTTTATTTTTTTACTCAGTGCTTTCTGGTTTTACTGTGTACATTTTACATCTGAAATTCATTTTCCAGGCTTTTCATATGTACCTGATGTCAAAGTTGTTATAGCATATCAAGATATTTCCAGAAGAATATGTTAAATTTCTGCCTCAGGGACCTTAAAACAGACTGCTGCAAGTTAACCCTGATGTAAACAAGTATGTTATTGTTGGAGTTAGGGGGTCAAAAATGTATCATGGTAGCTGGAAGTATTTTTTTGTGTTCAGTCAGTTGAAGAAATTACATTGTCGCAGTGGTTGCAGGTAGTTCCTGAATAGTTTTCATTTTGTTTTAATTGTCTTTGTTAATGGAGATATTACAGATTTTTCCAGTTATATTTACCATGATTATGAAGGACTAAAACTTCCCTTATTTTTGGCAAGCTGTTTTATAGTCAAGTTAATTTAAATACTTAGTGTAATGCATCTTATGACATGACCAACTTCACTGATGTTTTCACCTTGAGAGGCTTTCCCCTGCTCTTTAGTGTGTCCGATCAAATGTTGAAAATAAGCATAAGCACAGTGATAAAAAAATACAAATAGAATATTTTGTTAAGGGTAAATCCCTAGAGTATAGAAGTATTGTAAGCTTTTCTAAGCCTGTATGTCCACACTGTAAACATGGACAAAGGTTATGAAGGGATGGAGAAGAATTCTGGCTTCTGTTGCTCAAGCTGTAAATGAACTGACTCATTGTTTTAGCAACATCTAAAGACCTGCTATGTGAGGTCATCTACATAGGCCACTGTTGGGTTCAATTTGCTACAGTGCAATATATACATTACTTACAGTACACAAATTAAGATTCCCAAGGATTTCCAATCTGTTAAATGCTGGTTGTAAATCTGATCTTCAAAGGGTTGCCTGCTTTCATTACACCTAAAACATGGTATCAAGCTTCTGTTTAGAGAGTCCATTTACAGTAAAGATAGAGATGTTCTGGGCAGGATAGGTGCAAGGGTCATCTACCTTAGTATTTCACAGGATAAACAGGATACCAACAGAGCACAAGCAAGTGTCATTTCATTTCACACACTTTTCCATTGATCATTTATTAAATAATTTGGACTTTTTTCCATATATGTCACTTTTATAACATCAAATTCAGATATAAGGATATGACTTTTGGGTTATTCACTATAGATTTCATTGGATACCTTTAGGTAAATAAAGTCTAAGCAATTATTCTATGGTTTTTAATTGCAGCTGTTGTTATTGAAATCACCAGCACTACCAAAACACCCCCTCGTAATATTTAAGTGTGGCAAGAGCATTTTGTGCTTCACTGATCACAGCCAATATGGCTGACCACTACTGCTGAAGATATGCCTGAGACTCTTTCAACTGGGACAACTAAGTCAATGTAAACTTATAATTGAGTCTGAGGATCTCTCAACCAATATAAAGTCTATTTTACACTGTACTGTAGGATTGATCTGGCATACAGGAGCCTTACATGCTTTGTGGTGTATATAGGGCAATACTTCAACCATACTTGAAGATATTTCACATTAGGCTTTTAGTTCCTATCTATCCAATTCTGAACAGAACTGGAGATCTTGGTCCAATGGAGACTGAGGTTCTAAAGCTGGAAGATATAATTTTTTCATTTGTTACATCAAACAATGGAGGGAAAATCCCAAGGACTTCCTAGGCACTTCAGTCTGCAGCCATAATGAAAAGTTGTGTAATAAGCAAGTCAGCAAGATTTTATGGTAGGTCTGGAGCCAAGGGTCGCATTGGTCCAGAGGTAAGTGTCTCTGTGAAGAATCTGTGGAAATTACTGCCAGCAGCTGAAAAGAAGGGCCACTGCTAGTCCACCTTATCAACACAGATTATTGAAATATTGACATTTACAAATGCAAGAGAACCCACAGTGACTTGAGGAGGAGAAAGCAGTCATTCTTCTGACTCTGAGAAGAGGTGAAACTGGCTCTCAGACAATGACAAGCACCCTAGCAGAGGTTATTTGTTTCAGCTTTCTAGAGATTATCCATGACAGACAGCTACAGATCAGTCGGGAAGCCACGTTTGAAATGTCTTCCTTTGGTATTTACAAATTCTCAAAGTCAAACTTGTGCAGAAAGAAAAATCTTCCTATCAAGACAGCCTGCACAACAGATCCTTTAACACTGCTGGCCTTTTTCTCCTTCTGCTGTCTGGTGCTCTAGGAATGACCCATCCTGGCATGTTTGGATGAACTGTGTGACCCTGTGGATTTATTGCCATCTGACTTCTGGCAAGCGCCTGCTCCCTTTGGTCAGAAAGAACCTAACAGGTAACTGGTTGAAAGAGACCTTCAGCAGACCTCTTTTGGTGGTGCCTTCCTGACACTTCAGGGGTTTAGTCTTGCAGCTGGGAGATGATATCCTAGGGATAGAGTAGATGGGAGCAGATGGGAGTAGATGGGAGCACCTACCGTTGAAGATGTACCTGCAGAAGAAGTGTATAAGCTATAAGCAAGCTAAGCTGTTATCTCTCCTTTCAGAGGTGTTCACTTTTCTACAAGCACATGTACTGTCCAAGTATAGGTTGCAGTGTTTTCTCTGTGCTTGTTATATTGCTTAGCAAACATTTCCTACTGAAATCCTACTGGACCTCAGACTTTTAAAACTGTGAAGATTGTCCTCTTGAGTGGAATAGAGTAAAAACAGTCTTTCTGTTAAACGATTTTTTTTATCCTCAAAAGTTTTCGAACAAGACCAGACCTGGGGAAAGGCTGACCTATGGGCAAAGAACACAGAATTTTCCAGTTGTGAAAAAGCCTGTATACAGAAACCGCTTTTTAACTCCTTCCTGGGCTTGACAACCTGCTCAAACACAGAAATTATTTGTAATGTCCCACTAAAAACCCAGTTCAATACTAGAAGTGAGTGGAAAGTCTACTCTGGTTTGTGAACTAGCTTAAGGAAAAGTACTGTGAATACTGATTTCACTATCTTAGAGCACTGCTTGTTTGGTGAATGTTTTTTGGAAGTTCTGTAGATTGCCAAGAGACTGAAAATCTCCAGCTCACATCCAGCAGCAATCCATTAGACTGGGTTGTTCTCCAGCATTGTTACTCAAAGCAACCCCAGCAATATGTGAAAGTGCCTCCAGTAGTAAACCCAGGCACAGAAAGCAGCGAGCACACTGTAAACATAGAGTTGTTGGTCAGCACTAGGCAGCAGGTCTCTGTCTTGTTTTTATGTTTAATTCATGGTGTCACTGTGAAGGAGCAGAAAGTGTATGAATTGATTCACCATTGCATAGTAGATGCAATCTGCATCTACTCACTATAGGTTCCAGGGAAGAAGAGTGGGAGATATGATATGGTGTTTAATTTTCTGCAGAGGGAAGAGTATACAGATACACGAACCTATTTTGCCAGGCAGGCTGAATAGTGTTTCGTTTAATTCATGGTGTCACTGTGAAGGAGCAGAAAGTGTATGAATTGATTCACCATTGCATAGTAGATGCAATCTGCATCTACTCACTATAGGTTCCAGGGAAGAAGAGTGGGAGATATGATATGGTGTTTAATTTTCTGCAGAGGGAAGAGTATACAGATACACGAACCTATTTTGCCAGGCAGGCTGAATAGTGTTTCCTGCCTGTATTATTCAAACTGATCACTAGCGGATCAGCGAGTGATTTTAACTCTGCTGTCGGAAGGAGGGGTCAGGAACTGGCCAGGCAGAAAAGGCACTGGAATAACTATTCCTTCTACTGCTGACAGTGACTGACAAAGATGCTTGGATGTGTCAGGTAGGATGAGAGCGGGAGGAAACTGGATTGATTGCCTGAGTGTCAAAACAGCCCCCCAGGCAGATCACAGAATCGATTTAGTTGGAAGAGACCTCTGGGATCATCGAGTCCAACCTTTGCCCTAACACCACAATGTCAACTAGACCATGGCACTAAGTGCCACGCCCAGTGTTTTCTTAAACACCTCCAGGGATGGTGATGCCACCACCTGCCTGGGCAGCCCATTCCAATGCCTAAGAACCCTTTCTGTGAAGAAATGCCTCCTAATTTCTAACCTGAACCTCCCCTGGCGCAGTTTGAGACTATGCCCCCTTGTCCTGTCACTAGTTGCCTGGGAGAAGAGGCCTACTCCCACCTCGCTACACCCTCCTTTCAGGTAGTTATAGAGAATGATCAGATCTCCCCTCAGTCTTCTCTTCTCCAGACTAAACAACCCCAGATCCCTCAGCTGCTCCACATAAGACTTACCCTCCTGGGCAGAGTTACAAGAAGACTGCGTAGAATATTATGGGCCACTCTACCTGTCTGGATTTGTGCAAGCAAAAAATCCAAAACAAACCAAACCAGAAGTTACTTCCTGTTCAACTACTGCATGCTGGGCAGAGCAGGAAATAGCACTCCTTTACACATTGGGATTTGTCCTCCACCTCCTTTGGCTAGAAGTCTTTCTCTAGGACATACTGTGAACAATGCCTTGGGAACTCCCTCAGTTTCATCAGCTGCATCTGACTAAATGGATGGCCTGGACTTACTTCTTCCTTTTTCTCCAAGGAAATGCTTTATCATTAAATTCTTCATCCCTAATGAAACTTGACCTGTTGTGAGATGAGGTCACGGTGTAACCAAACACCTCATCAAACTTCCATCATTGACGTGTATTACAAGTGTTCCCCTTCAACAAGGAATGCTAAACCAAGGCTACTGATGGATGCTGCAACTGCAAATGATGGATAATGCAGGTTTCCAGCTTGTATAAATATGAATTAAGGAGAAGGGAAGTTGTCTGCCACGTTGCTGTCCTACCTTTTGTACTTTGGGTTGGGCAGCGTCTTCTGGTGAGTGGGGAGACTGGGTGTTCCCAGAGAGTAGTTGGCTACATTCTGTCTGCAGGGCTTCAGAGAGGAGTTTCTGTAAGGAGCAAGCAGCTTGTTTCTGGGATAAAGTCTCAAAGGTGCTGGAAAAGAGGAAGCTTTTCATGAGTATCCAGGGCAGATTGTAGAGTCTGATTTAAGACACTGATGCAGAAGTTGCCACAGTATGAAAAAGTACTAGTGGATAGGACCTATTCTGCCAGAATACAGTAAGTAAGTAGAATATTGGTTTTTACTTTTTTTTTTTTAACTCATCACAAAGAAAATCTGAATTTCTGTAAATAGAGAGTTATCATTTTCTAGCTATTTAATTTTATGTTTTCATAAAACCTAATTTTAAGTACTGGAAACATTTTGCATCTTTCGTGTACTCATGCAGAAAAAGTGGGGAAATGCTACCTCTGTAGTCAGGCTTCAACTAAAACCCATGTTTCATGTGATCACTGTACTTGTAAGACACTTGTCAATTTATCAGCTTCCCCTTGTGAAGACCAGTGGACTCCATGCATGAGCATGACTTCACATTCAGTCTCACCAAGTGACCAACCTTCCTGAATAGTCTTTAGAGCAAATGTTAGTCAGTCACAACCAGTTTGAAGCCTACTACAGGGATCTACAAGAAGGTGAAGACCAGTGCAGGTCGTATCAAATGGCTAGATATGATTATATTTCTGCATCTTGAAATCAACATGTAACCATTTCAACAGACTCCCAAAGCATTCAGATGCTTACAAACCTCAAAAATATTGATTCTTTATATACAGTTCTAAAGTTTTCTTCTATACTGTTCTCTGTAAAAGTCAACTCTGAATATAAGAAAGAGTGGGTGAATGAAACTCTTTCCAAAGCTTATCTTAATAAATTGAGAGTTACCTGAATTTTTCTGCACTATAAATTCTGGGAGATCTTCAAGGTAAAGCTGGGAAAATTACCTTTATTTTCATGCTTTTTGGTTTTTTTCTTTATTTCTTTGCTTTAGTTGTTCTTTTAAGTGCTAGCTTGGATCATTATTTCCTGCACTGTTTATAATACCTTTTTATGTGATACCTGACCTTTACAGAATTTAGATGTGGACACAATACCAATGTATAATTAGATTTTTCTTTTCTACTGATTTGAGGCAATGGGGGAGGAAGGTAAACAGATTTAAAAAGAAGCCTCAGGAAAATAACACAAGTTCTACAGTTAACATACATCGTGCTGACCAGTAGTATTCATGGAAACAGACTACTATAATACTGAGGTTTTTTAAATTTTTATTATAGAAGGAGTAGAGCAGAAAAATGTTACCTTAAAGGCAAGAACAGCCTTTGAAATGAAAATTTCTTGTGCAGAAGACTTGTGTAAAAGACTAGTAGAAGACATATGTCCTCTTTCACAAATTAAATGTAAAAACCTTTCAAGCTTACAAATATGAATTTGTAATAAAATCTCATGTTCTCCAATTGGCCAGCACAGTATTTAGCATCATATTTACCTTTCCTTGCCTGAAAAGACATTCAGTATATGCTATTACAAAATGCACGCTGATATGCTGAAAAGAATCAGGTTTCACATTGTAATGAATATGCCTTGTGAAAGCCTGTGATAGCCTTTCCAAGGACTGACATTTGCTTTCAGTTCTTAGGACAGTGAAATTTGAAAGTAAAAAGGTCACATAAAATGATGGGTTTTTCTTGCTTGTTTTCTTGGGTAATGACAGGATTTTCGCTAGTAGTAAAAGAGAAAATTTTAATTAACTTGAAAGAAAACACCACATAGTTTGGGATTTTATTTTAAGAAGTATTATTTCTATTCTGCTTGACACTTCAAAGGATACAGTCTTTTTAGGACAGAAACATCTACATAACAGGCAGAATGTGCTTCTGTCTTTATATATATATATATATCTGCATATCTCATTAGGCATACATTTCTTTTGTTGACCATGTGCTTGTTGTACTGTAGACATAAACACATTCCCCCATAATTTGTTTACAGTCACAAATCTGTTTCTTGAAAACCTTATGTAAATACTTAATATTATGTATAGGAATAATTTACATTGTTAATATTACATATTGACAATTACCTACTTTGTAATATATTTGTTGCATATTTTGCAAGTGGAACGTAAGTAAGAAAGAGTAAGGAAGAAATTTATCCTAGACATACATACCTTTCCTGCAACTACCAAAACGGTCAGGATGGTGACTTTAATGACACTAATAGATAGGGGAAGAAAAGAAAGGAAGGGTAGATAAGGATTTTACTATTATTATTATTATTGTTTCGACATAGTTGATGAAGAAGGTGAATTTATGGCCAGAAATGTTAGCAAATCACCTGCAAATACATTAATTTCCCTTTGGTTCATAAGCACAGCTGTTAATTGAGAGGAGTTAAACTTACACACTGTAAAACAAGTGAATATAATTCCCACTTAAGATTTCTTTTGAGCTTTGCTTTCTATTTGGACTTTTATTGCCAGATAGCACTGACTTTTAAAGAATAGAATGAGGAACTCCATCCAGTGATGACACAACCCTTTCTTACTTCCAGGTAGAATTAATTGATATTTGTGAAGTTTCTTGTGTTGGAATGCAAAAGACAAGTTATTTCTTTGGTAAATGTTTTTAAGTCCATTTTTCCTGCTGTAAGAGGATTCACAAGTTTGTGCTTACCTCCTTCACTTTTCTTTTCCAAAATAATTGTGCTGCACACCAGCTCTTTGTACTTTGCCTGTAGCTGTAGTTTAATGTCAGTATTTAGAATTTATTCAACAGGTGTCTCCTTTTCCCTTCCCCTCTTTTCCCTGCCCTCTTCTTCCTCCCTATGATGAAAAGTTTGATAAAAAATGAGAAAGTATGGTATTAATTACCTATGACAATGAAGCCTGTTTATATTACTCATCTTTTCCTGTCCTCTAGAGGAGGTCACACAATAAACAGAAATATGATCCACAAGTATGTCCTCCTTTTTTCAAGCATGGCAAAAGGAATGGTTATACTTTTTAAATGAACAGTATACCTTACTGCCTATAAGTCTTTTTGTATCACAAATAGTTTTGTTGATTTAATGAATATAAGTAACAGTAGTCTCACATACTGATGAGGGAAAAAGAAGAATACCATCAAGTAGTGAAATGAGGATTCTCTAATAGGCCTACGGCAAATCGAAGGATAAATTCTGGTGTTCTTCTATTCTAATCTAAGTGCTTTATTCACTTGTCTGCAGTGTTCAGTCTGGTTGAACCAAATTATAATACCTCATTGTCAAATATAATTTTTGATAATCAGATAGGTTTGATTTGAGCCTGATAACTAGCTTGTGTCTTTAATGTAAATCACCGTCTCTTTGAGACAAATGCTAATGTCCTAGAAGGGCTTAGTTTTCCTATTTGTAATAAAATATATGCAAAACTGATTCACATACAATTTAACAAATATTTCCCCATCCAAAAATTTATTTTTTTTAGCTAATGTGCCTAGGAAAATGCTTTATAAACATCATGTCTTGATAAGAAGTCAGTGTTTAAAACAATGGCTTTCAAATCTGAAGGAGTTCAGTTACATTTTGGCTCTTTCTCCATCTGAAGTCAGTAGAGAAATTCCCAGCTATTATTCCCTAATAGTTTTCTTCATTTCCTAAACCTACCATGGTGCAGTGTCATAAGTGACAAGTTAGGCTGATGAGCCCATCACTAGGGAGCTCTTCTAATGTAGAATTATGTTCAAAATTTTCTAACCACAGAAGTTCTTTGAAACTCTAAAAATATATGTCATTTACATAGCATACTGCATATTCAAAGAACTGTGTAGGCATCACAATATAAGTATTCTCTGTCCCAGAAACAGCACTAGGGAAAAGTTATGCATATGTTACGGCAGCAAAAACTTGAGGCAGAAGGGTGAAAAAAGCTCAGTCAGGACCATGAGATGAGTAACTGGTAGATGCAATTAGGAAGTAGGCACAGCTAATTGTGCCCTTTCTCAAGGATGCAGCTCCTTGACTAGGATCCTAGATAACTGTTCTTTTCACTATGTTGAAAGAAAAACAAAACAGAAAAGGGGAAAACACAGCTGCAATTAGCTGTAAAAAACATCCAATAGGGCTTTGTAAATCCCTTGAAGGCTCTGATAATTAAGGGATTGTCAACACTGATTCTTTACTGTCTGAAAGAGGTGTCTATTATTCTGAAAAAAAAAAAAAAAGTAACTCTCTGCATTGTCCTTAGATGTAGCTAGTTTTAAAAAAAGCATAAGAAAGTATTAAACTGGTAAAACTTTGAAGAATTTAGTCTAACTACAATTCATTAGGTTGTTGTTAAGAGAGGGATGATTTTAAAATGCAATTCTCTCTGCATTATTTCTTACAAAATATGGAAAGACATTAGTTCTTTTTCCATGTTAGTCTACATATTATCAAATAAAAACATCAAAGGTTCTATAAAACTAGATATTTTCTGAATACTAGTGCCTTAACAGTTTGACTGGAGAGTGATGGAAACAAGTTTGTTAGCATGAAAGTATTTGATAATAATTGTAGAAAAGGCTTTACATAAACTGTTGTAGAGGAATAGATTTTGTTCTATTTCATTCTTGAAACAATGTAAAATAGTGAAAGTTTCTAAATACTTTTTATTTAAGGCTATTATGTAATTTTCATTAAAAAAGAAGTAAAGGACTGTTTGTTTGTTACTGGTTTTCTTTCATTTTGTCCCAAATGGCTGTTAAATATATCTAAAGTTGCAGAGGCAGCTTTAAACTGTGTTCCACAGCATTGGTCCATCCCTGAACATCCCTTTCCCAGTAAAAGAAGTATTTTTACTATTTTCACTCCAAGAAGATACTCTGCAGTGTGGTTCTCAGTGCTGTCAGACCTGGATGAAATGGTTGGGACTCTTAATACCACTGTTGTAGTAGGTTGTGTTTTCCCCCTTTATATGGTCCTACACAACCTGCTCTAGATGACCCTGCCTGAGCAGGGGGCTTGGTCAGGATGTCCTCCAGAGGTCGCTTCCAACCTCAACCAGTCTTTCATTATTTTGCTAGTGTCTGGAAAGACACCCTCTGGAACTACTAAGAGCCAAGCTAATGCTTTTATGAGGTTAAGTGAGTTGAAACAATCCCTTTCTTACTCGTGACCTAATTGCTATCAACAATAAGTAGTTCTTCCCTCACAATAACAAATTTTTATAATAGGAGCTCTGGGAAGTGCCAATCTCATAGTTTCCCTTTCATGATCTTTAACATACTGTTAAATTTAAATTCATTTTAGTTATTGTGAGTTATAACAATACAATTAATGTAGTTTCTGTAACAAACACAGAGAGCCCCTGCTAATGACACATTGACCTGGAGTCACAAAGAGCTTTAAGAGTATTACCTTGATTTGAGTAAGAACTTAAAGGTCTGTGACTCCAGGGCAGATTTTGGGTTGGGGGAAGGTAGAGTACATTCTCCACTAGTGCACACTTCTCAGCTAAATAAACAAAATAAACATTTTTCTTGTCTTATGTGTTATTTTTAGATGAAACAGGGAACAAGGAATAGCTTTTGAAGCTGGAGATGGTAACTGTGACCCAAATGCTTCTTCAGTTATACTACATTTTCCCTGAAGTGATTCAATAGAATTAAGTGAATTAAGTTAGAACTGATTTACCATTGTGTTAGTAAAGGAAGAATTGAGCTCATTATTTTCTAAAAGGTCCATTCAAATTATCATATTTGACAAAACTAGTTGTGTGTAATAAAATTTCCATTTTCTTGCTTTGTTGGTTATGGAATGCATCAACATCCTTCTCAGACTTGAAGAATTTTTTGTAAAGTGTTTTTACTAGGTCCTAGAACAGTGAAGCAAAATTCAATAACTTTTTCTTCCTGGTTGCTAGTAAATGGACTTTCATTACTCCGTTATATGGTGAAATGCCTCCAGTTCATGAAATAACCAGGCAAAGGAAACAGATTCAACAGTGTCTGAAGACACTTTTCAGTGTTATCTCATTTTGGGTGTCTTTCCAAGTTTTTTAACACTTACGTAGCTTTAGAATTTTTCCTAATACAAAGGAAGAGGGAATTTGCCTAAAGACTTTTTTTTTTCCAGAAAAGAAAATGTTATCATATATTTTATAGGTTTTGAGAACAGGTAATGTAATGACTAATGGCTATTTAGTTGTTACCCCATCTGTTTCTACTGTTAACTTTTAGGAAAAATGTATATACTATCTTACTGTATATCGTCAGTCTGAGACTTTGCAGCTATTTTGCACAGTTGAAGGGTTTTTTTATTTTTTTTTATTTTTGAGTTACTTTTTAATAAAGCAGTTCATAATTATGTATATTTTCTCTAAAGACTTAAAAAACTGAGTCTAATTTCTATAATCTGTTGATTTCAAACAAATGGATTTTGAGTGAAACAGCTGAGGCCAACTAATGCAAAAAACTTGAGGTTGGTAGCCTTTGCTCAATAGTAATAACTCAGGAATTACAACCCAAGTCTCAACTTTGTATTTTACATGTGCCTCCTTTTCACATGGAGAGGAGATTTGAAACTGCATTGCAGTGTGTCATGAGAAAGTGAAAGCTCAGGTATGCAGTTTTGAAGTGTGTGGAAGGAAGGAGCAAGGCGTGAATTAAGTATTTCTGTAGGAAATTATTAAGTATTTACATGGAATGAGAGGAGAAGAATGATAGGAAATGTAATGAATGTGGAAGGAAAAAAATGTAAAAAGGTATAAAACCAAGCTGTATTTCCCAAATGTTTGTACTTTAAAATTTTACTAGATTGTTCAAGAAACAGAGGGCTCAAAAAACCTTGGAAATAGCCACCTGTGATATAAAAGCCACTATTCTCTTTCTGTATGAATACTTTTTTTTTAATCAGGACATGTATCATTTTCTTTTAATTAGGAAAGCATCAAAATGCTCAAGAAACTATTTTAATACTACAGAACAATGGATAACAGTATTGGAATTTTTATGTGTCTCTGTATTGTTCAGTTATGCGGTGGAGAACTTCAAAAATATGTAATTGGCAGTGATTGCATAATTATTTAGAGAGGCATACTGAAAAATCTGGTAGGATATTGAGAATAAAAGGAACAAAAGGTACAGCTGTGAAAACTTGTACAGATCAATGAACTCAGTGGGGTTTAGTGTTCGCGATGATAAAATTTGGGGTATATTCATGTAGCCTACTCCCACAGTGGTAGGGTTTCTTTTTCAGCCTGCATCCAGTTGTTTACCTTCAGCAGCTTTACTAGGGGTTACCACCTATTTAGATGTCCCTTTCTGCTGCTTTTATAACTACTCCCTGTCACCTCATTTGGATGAAAATATTCAGATTAAAAATGAAGTACAGTTTTAAGCTTTAACTGTAACCTTACCTGGTATATTTTGGCTCAAATATGTCAGGAATCATTCATATCAGCTGCTGTAGATGGTAGAGGACAGGTGAACAAGCCTTTTAATTTGATTGCTCTGGGTCTCCTCAACTGTTTAGAAACCAAGACAATGAGGAACCAGTTTACATAAAAGCCTTTAAGGGATGCACAACCATGGACACAAATGAACGCCTGCCATCCTGTCTAGAATACTACATCTAGAACAATTTCCCCAGCTTGTCTTCCAAAAATGTCACCTTCTAAAGCTCTTGAATTTTAATTGTATTATCTTCTTTCCTCTGTCTTCATCATATTTAAACCCTGCTGTTTAAACACAGCCATTTAAATTTTTCCCCACCCAGTAGATTTGCCAGCGATGCTGGGTTAATCATGGCAAATTTCTCTGTCTGATATAACCTGATATAACTGGTTGCCTCTACAACAGAAATTTGCTTTGTAATACTAAAGCAATTGTGAAGCAAATTTCCCAGTTATACTTCCTGTATCAAAAGTTCTGGTGCTCACAAAACTAGATTCTTTTTGGAGGAAAGTACACTAGAGGATTTACTCCAGGTGTATACCAATGAGCTCCAACCCCAACGGCCACATAACAACCTGAAACAATGAGTGAACAGCTTCCAGCCACACACATGGTGGGGACTTTTTGTTCAGAAGATCAGGCAAAGTTTAATCCAATATAAAAACCCTAATTGCACAAGAGATAGGGGCCTCAGCATTACCTCCTTTAACATGCTGAGCTGCACTTGTTCCACAGTGGACTTACATTTACTTTCAAATGTAGACATCGCTACAGAGGCACAGGTCAGAGCTTTAATTCTCGGAGGAATATTTAATGTAACGTAGTACGTGATTCCAGAACTATCCTCTGAGACATTTAGGAACCCAGTCCCACCTCTCTTTGTGTACCTTGAGCTAATTCCAGTACCGGATATTTTAAGGCTTGACAGATGGTAGCTTCGTGGCCTCCTTGCAGTCATGATCCCTGGCCAGCCTGCTGGGAGTTGCCTGCCACCACTCTTCCTGAAAGTAGTGCTCAAGGACATTCCACCTGGATGGTCCCTCTATGAAGCACAGTGATCAGGATGCATGCCGTGCTTGCTCCACCATTATTACAACTCTGCCTGATTTCTTCCCACTCCCCTCCCATTTTTCAAATCCTGAATATAATTTTCACAGTTAGTATGACATTATTCTGTAGCGTCACATAAGAAACTTACAAAGAAAAGATAAAATGTGGAGATCTCTGGAATGATAGCAATTGCAAATAACTTGTATAAAAATACTCTGAAAAAACTGAAACACAAACAAAGAAACATTGTCTATTTGCTGATTCTCTGGGCCCTGATCTTCAGCAGTTACTTAGCATAGTACAGCTAGGCTGATGGCTCTCCAGATCAACAAAACTAGTGCAATTTTTTTATACTTAGAGGATTTGAGGGACTTTTTCCTTAAGTGCAGATAAAATGGTCAGGCTTATTTATTTAATTCCATCTTAGAGCTGGATGGTTTCTTGCATTTACATCTTTTGCTATCAGAACATAATTGCATGCCGTATTTGGGGCAGGGAGTTGAGGGGATTGATCTGATTTTACAAAAGAGAGGGGAGTGGGAAGAAATCAGGCAGGGTTGTAATAATGGTGGAGCAAGCATGGCATGCATCCTGATCACTGTACTTCATAGAGGGACCATCCAGGTGGAATGTCCTTGAGCACTACTTTCAGGAAGAGTGGTGGCAGGCAACTCCCAGCAGGCTGGCCAGGGATCATGACTGCAAGGAGGCCACGAAGCTACCATCTGTCAAGCCTTAAAACATCCAGTACTGGAACTGATCTGAAAGGAACCAATTTCTGAATTGCTGTATATGATAAGACCAGCTGAGATATCTGTAGGAAAATTTGAAAGTCAATACCTCAGGTGTATTGGTTTGCAAAAAATAGTACAAGTTACATAATCTATAAATGTGTTTGGTTTTTAAGCAATGTTTATTGTATACAATGTAAAATTAGAAATGTTAAGTCACCATTATGATTTACTCATTATATACAGTGGCTACACAGATAGTTATGGTAGGCAAGTATGCACTTATGAAACCTTCAGAAAGAGCTCAGGACCTGAGAGTCACAGAAGTTTTGACAAGATTCAGTAAAATGTATGCAAGACTATTCAGTTCCCAAGTCATTCACTGACATGATATTATCTGAGTATTCTCAAGTAGCACTTAAACTTACATGTACTTCAAATATATATATATTTTAGTCTGATCGAATAGAAAATAGAGATGTCTCCTTTAAAATATCATGTACTGTGCTACAAATAAGGTTTAGAAAAGCTGTCAGATTTCAGGATAAAAAAACAAAGCAAGCCTCAAAATCTGTTGATGTTACCCACCATTCTTCTGCATAACAAGAAAATCTAAAATTCTGATTTACTTTCAGGTCTCCTAAAAGAAGTATATTAATGCATTTGTCGAAATTTTCGTTCTTAAAGTAGAATGAGGATTTGTACATTGATTACTAATATCAATAAACCAGACTGATTAAAAAAAAAAAAAAAAAAAGCAAGAAAAAGCCCAGAATAGAAACTATTGGGGGAAAAAAGGCAAAACAACAACAACAAAAGGCTATATGCTTGAATTTGCAGTCTTTATGTTCATTATAAATGTATAAAACCAAAGTTACCTAGGCACATCTTAACTCACTTTCATTGTATCATAATGCTTATAAATAGCCTTTAAATATATCTTCACATCCAATTTTCTTCACATATGGAATGCTCCACCAGTCTCCTTATGAACAGAGTCCTCTTAGAGCAGCCTGTCCCCATCCTGTCTACCAAGGAGATTATGCAGGTATCATCTAGAGTGCTGTGAAAATCATCTGTGCCCTGGGAGTCCTCTAAGGAATCATATTCTCTCCTGTATATTGTTTCCCTGAATACAGAAAGCTTTACTTCTCTGTAGGTTTTTTAATAACATGTCTGAATGGAAAAGTCACAGTACCCTATATTACAAGAGAGAGTCAAGCTACAAGGGTTTAAATTGCTAACCATCCAGGTATTTGGGGAGATACTTGAATTCCTTAGGCATTCTTGACTTATCTGTAATATTTTCTGTGTTAAAAATACGGGTCCCATTTTGGCCACACTTTCAGATTCTGTGTGTATAGACTGAAAGCCTTCAGCCACTCCTTCAACTGCAGTTGGGAACTGCTTCCCAGTTCCTTCAGAGAGCTCAGCTACAGCTGTGATGAAGTGACTTATTTTTCCCTTTCCAACTATCACTTCTCCATCACAAAATACTCCTGCTTTGCAGTCATATTTTCCCTTACTCATTTTAATCAAACTTCCACATTTCTTTCCAAAATCTGAATTTAATAAAACCTCCCTCATTTTGTATTATATCTCTTCTCTAAAATATGTCACTACCTTATTTTCCCTCCATTGTAAATCTTTTTTGAGCATAAAAATTACAACATATCAGTTATCTGTGATAAAACATTTAAATCATGCTGGAGCATGGTTTGGTTTGTTTGTTTGATTCTTAAAAAAAAAAAAGGCTCAGAGCAGTAACTTGGGGATGCAAATATGATATGTTGTCACATCATATGATACTGTGCAATGTAGTTGTTCCAATAAAAAATCATTCCTTGATATCCAACTACTTAAACGATTAAATCAGATCTTAACTTCCCTATCTTGCCTTACTGCTGACTTAATTATTATGAATCTTAATAGATAAAACTTTTTCATTTTTTAATATAAAGCATTCTGAAAGTGGAATTAGTGATATCTTCTTGTCCATTATAAAGGGATTACTCACATGAGATACGCCTCTTTTTTGAGAATGGCAGTGCTAAACTTAGCCTTTCACCCTACCTACTGAACTGTACTGTCTGAAGTTATGTTGTTATTGAAGACAGCTATACAGTTATATTTCTTATCCCTCTCATTCCATAGTCCACTGTGATATGATTTAAAACTGATTTTCTGGTTTTTCTTCTCTTTCTAAATTATTTACATAATAGGTGCTGGAGCATTTCACATAGCAGTAAACACTACCTTGTGCAGCTTTTGCAGTTATGAGCCCAGGTGACATTATTGCCTCTCACATGTTCCACAAATGGGGAGGTTATCATTTAATTAACCCTGATAATGTCAAAAGGAAATGCATAAATGTCAAGCTATTTCCAACAATTTTTTTACGGGTGAGCTTAGAAGAACTAGTAATAGCTCATATTAAGGTGGTACATGCTGACAAAAAAATAAAAGTAAAAAAAATAGAACAACCACCAAAACCTTTTTTAGTGTAAGGTTTTACTGTTATCATTTTTTTAGCATAACATATGATAAAAAGATAAATTTTATTCGGCAATGCAACGACTGAGGACTTGACAAATGTGAACACTGAAAAAGAAAAGAAACCATAAAAGTGTATGTTTAGAATTTGATCTTGTAGGTACAAAATAAATTTCAATTTATCTATTTTAATTTACTGAGTCAGTTCTGAATTTTCTTTTTGTGTTGAACAGCTCCAATAGGTCATTTGCAGAATATGTTATAATGCACTATTTGAATGTAGATGGTGTGATCTAAATCAATGATGGGTGTTAGAGAAAACCATTTGTAATAAAAATGTTTGAAAATAGGACATTCTTAACGTATGCACACATATATACAACTCTCTTCATATAGACGTAATATCTTGGTTTTTGAACAAGGTTGTTATACCTGTATATTAAATCCACAGCACTCACCACAGCCACTTTTCAGCATAAAGAAATGTTTTATCATCTAACCATTAATGAGCTAGCATTAACACCTAAAAAGAAACTAACACCCACCACCTCTTCAATGTTTCTCAATAGCCTCTACTTTTTGTTTGATGGGCTGACAACTTTTGCAGTGACAACTTATAAACATGACAATTTATTATGTCAGTCATTACCAACAATGACATATGCTGTGATATAAGAAGCTATTTTAGATCCAGAGACTTAACATATTAACAGCTTACTTATTGTGTGTTTTATTTTAATAATAAATTTATTAAAACATTACCTTAAATATCCTAAATTATCTTTTTTAAGAAATGAAATAATACTATATATGCAGATACTGCCTTATTCTCTGCAGGAATGTATTTTTTAAAATATTCCTATTAAGAGGACTTTGGTGTATGGTAGGATTTTTAATATTCTCATAGAGTTTGTTAGAACAATTATCAAAATCAAATAGTCACCTCTGGACTAGGGAGAGCAAATATAAATGCAGCGGAAAGATGTTTTTTCTTCTCTAAGACAGGCTTTAAAAAAATTCTGTTATGGAATGGCTTTTCCATGCCTGAGGCAAACTGAAAAATTCTGATGCCCTACAAAATTTACATTGTCTGAGCATTTTTTTATTCCTTTAGTACTCAGCAGCTCTAAGCGATACTATGTCTGTGGTGGGATAAAGAAGCTAGCCCTTCTTTTCCTGCAGACATTGGCTTATTCTGAACTGATTTTGATAAAAGATATTTTTATTCCCTGTGTAAGGATAAACAATACAAGTAGCTTCAACATAAGGGTTCTTAGTAGCCAACAGCACTCTCTGATTTCATCCAGTTTTGATTTCATAAAGACTTTTGAAAAGAGGCCAATGTGAACCCAAGTGAATATAAACTTTTTTATTATTATTTTGGTAAGTGGTCTCTGTGTAGTGGTAACTCTTTTGAAATGTTTGTTTAGCATAAAAAGTTATGTTAAAACGTCTATAAATCATTACTAGTTAATTAGGAAAGCTAAAAATAACCAGCAGAATATTTGATCATGCCACATTTCATTTTCTATGTGAGCATGTTAGAGCAAATATGATTAAAAAGTTTTCACGGCTGGATTTCTGCATAGCATTTTCCACATATATTCTTGTGAAGATCAGTTTCATGAATGCTGTAAGCAAAACTCCCAGTATATTGAGTAAAATTAATACTGCACCCATAACTGTAAACATCACGATTCTGAAATTGCATGATAAGTATGATTCCAATCTAGTTGGGGCACAGAAACATATCACATCAAATAAATGTCTGATCAAAACAGATAATCATCAACATATTCTGTAAGAGGTACCAGTCAAACAAATTAGAAACAAATTGGAAACAAATTTGAACACCAAAAGATTCAGAAGGATGATGTAACATAGTCTTTGAGTAAGAAAAGGTGGAAAACAGAAAAATAAAACCAAAAATTGTACTCTTCTCAATTATTTTCAACACATTTATGTACAACTGTAATATTGTGTTAATGAGAAGAGATTTTTGAGTGGTATCCTGAGAAATCTTTTGCAGTATCCTGTGTTAAATTAGGTATCTTTTCTTTAAATTGCAAAAGTTAAACCTTGTGTTCCTCACGAGTTTTAAACCTTTCATTTAGAGGTTTCATTCATTCCTTCATTCCTCTCACCTCAGAATATTATGGAGAATTTCTGAACCTGCACATTTTTTTTTCCTTACAGTAATAATAATTCTTTACTGTGATATCATTCCTACAAAGCATTGATCTGCTGAAAGTATCAATTTTTACCTTCCTAAAAGTATCCCCCAAAAATCTAAAGAAGTGGAAAATGTTACTTTTTTTGTCTGCTTTTACAATCCTCCTTTTGAAAAACACACACTATATTCCTGAACACATTTCAGGCCTTTATCTTGTATTTGCAACATTACTGTGATCTAAAAGAGGAATCAACATCAACTTTAAACATGAGCACTACACCAACACGATTGTGTTATGAGTTTCTTTGTCTTGGATCCTAACTTTAACGAATAAACCCAATGTTCACAGATGATGCTGATAGTTGTGCTCAAGTATCAGTGTCATTTGTATGCTCATTGTAGATGTCAGAGCAAAGAAGGAAGTTAGAAGTTCAGCCTGCATTCTATTACTTGAAAAACATGAAAGCCAATGTTCTCAAATATGTGCCTAAAATTAGGCACCAACCTGTATGACTTCTCTAAATGTTGGTACTGGTCCATTTCAGCAGAAGAAGCAAATGCTTAAGATGTGTAAAAATGAGACCATTGTGTTTGCATCTGGCCTACATGGTGGGGTTTTGTTTGTTTGCTTTCATAAAGCCCTGCCTTTGTACAGCAAATGATCCTGCATATACGGACCTGTTGATACTTCCATTATGTGATTGAAGAATAATATTAATCCATAGTAAAGCAGTTCCCAAGAGTCTGTCTCTGTGCTTGTAAGGTTATCATTCTTCCTTTCTGAATTTATAGTCATGAGATCAAAATATATTAGATATTATCTACATCTGTCAAATATATATCTGAAAAAAAATATTTTATTTCCAAACGATTTACTGAGTAAAATTTTTTAATCAATAATATAATATTTACTGTTATATGTGAAATGATTTTACACTTTTGGGTTTTTACTGTGAAAATACAGTACATTCTATACTTATCTGTAGTTTTCCCAAACAAATCAGAGAACAGAAAGGTAAGATTTTGAGCTGGAGGTCTAGAAGTTGCAGTAACCTTTTATAATTCCCCACAGGTGTCATAAGACAAAGGTCCTTTCACACCATAATGTAAACTTAGCTGTCTTATTCTGCATAGGATCCGCTGATTTTTATATACTATGGTCATTTTATTTTGGTCTTTATTTGTACTTGGGGAAATATTACCCATCTTTTGTAAGACTGATATATAGAAAAATGAAGTGTTGTATTTTCCAGTTCAAGAGACTTAAGAATGCACTTGAGATACACATAAAATTTTCTACACCTTTAAAATACTTCTTCATATTTATGACTGTAATCTCATTATGAAATAAAGAGTAAAAAGCATATGTTAAGAAACCTGATTAAAATTTTCTCTTGCAAGATGTATAGGACACTGTGAAAGAAGTTACCACACCTGTTTTAGTATGGGTAGTCTAACTAATGCTTCTGAAGGGGTTTATAAAAATTAGATGTTGAGGACAAAAAAACTGGATCACTAAATCTGAAATAGTTGTCCTATTAGTTTATAAGGAAAATCTGACACTCTGATTTCATTGCTGGCAGAGTTATAATCAGCTGGAAAAGGAAGAGAGTCCAAATAGGACTGACTCGAAGTAGGAATTAAAATATTATAAAGTGAGAAGTAAACTTGCATATGTTTTTCCTGGCTACCTCCATATACATATAATTTATTATTATCTATTGCTCTGTTACAGTACTATCTGAATAAAAACCTCCTCCTTACTTTATGGTACTGTAGAATTCAAGTAAAATTTGAAATATATTACCTCATTCAGTTTCAGTGCTGGATTTTACTGTGTGAAAAAATAGTCACCAGTGGATCTTGGGTACACTGGGGTGAATGTCTTAGGAGATGTTCTGCTGCAATTAGAACTACAAATTTCAGCTCGTCTAAAAGGCCAGGAGCTAGGAGATGAAGGGCTGTTAAAAGTACCATTCTTTCATCTTCTTGTTTTGCCCTTATCACTGCAAAACTGGATAAAGAAGAACTGTAAGGGAGTTCCATAAAGTCCAACATTTTTTTCCAGCCTATATGAAAATTATAATTCTTTTCCTCTGTTTTTAACTTTTGCAGAGGAGGTTTCTGCTATAGAATCTAGCCCAGTCTGTCATACTTTTCGAGACATTATTTTCTTCCCTGTTGATCACAGCACCAGGCAGCTCAGGCCAGCCCTGAGTTATTCAGAAAGATTTCATGTTTAAATTAAAAGTAGAATCAGGCTTGATGATTGCTCATCTAAAACTACGGCAACTTAGCTGTTCTTATTGGCAAAAACGCCAAAGATTTGCAAATAAGCAAATATAATGGCTAAGAACCTAAAGTTTAACAAGTGCCTGACAGTTTTGCTAATGCCTGATTGATTGGATGTTAGAAACCACTGTTGTGCCAGGAAACCCTAAAGAAGAAACAGAAGCCAACATTATGGCTTGTTTGCTCTTACCAGGAAGAATTGCTGTTATTATTAACTGATATAACAATATATATATTGTTATATATACATATATATG
>NW_009636993.1:13811-20924 GCF_000690535.1 Cariama cristata | reverse complement strand
CCCCTGGGTTGCAACAAAAGAAAGTTTGTTTGTGTTGTTTTTTCGGAAACTACTTTCAGAAACTTTCTGCTGAATTAAGTTGCTTAAGGTGGTAGCTCATGCAGCTGTCATTCCAGCTGTGTTTGAAGATCTTGTGATCCCAGCAGGTGAGCAGGAGTACATGAGAGGGAGAGCCTTGAAGATGCCCCTTCGCTTGGAGGCACTCAGTGTCCCTGCTTCTGTTTCAAAACTGTGTGAAGCATTTGCTTCTTAAGTGGTGGTAGGCCTTACATATTTAGGTAGGATTAGCAGTGATTTTGGTGAATATAGGTGAACCCTGCTTATACCCGTGCATGTGTAGGTAGTCATCTCTTTGATACCTATGTGTTTCTCTCGAAGATGTGGAGTTTATAGAAAAGGGAGTTTTGGTGCAAGAGGTGTCAAGGTTCACTGGGTTGGTGTTTGTGAACCTTCTTATTCCAGAAGTGATTTTTTGGGTGGTGGAGGCTGAGTTCTTCTAGCACAGAGGTGTCACGGGCCTGGCTATGGAGTGGATTTGGGCAGTTCCCCCGTGCTGAAGAGCAGCGGTGGCAATTCCCTGGAAGACGGCTATCCTGCCGCCTCCCAGGGAGTCTGCCAAGGTCCGGGGCAACTTGGCTAGAAGTGTGGACCAGTGTATCTGCTTCCTTCAAGACAGTGAAAGTATGGTGTGCCCAGTATGCTTATGGGACCTTTTACAGGAGAGATGAAGGGCTTTTTCTAACATACTGGCTGCCATCTCTGCCAATCAAGGTGGAGGTGTAACCAACTAAGTGACTCCAGACAGGTCAGTGGCATTAGATAGCAGAGCTAGTGTCATACCTTGCCAAAATGTTTGTCTTAAAAATTGCATATGCGTCTTTTAGATCTAAGGCAAAGATCCTCCTCTCAGTAACACAATTTGAAACAAGCCATAGTTGAGTCATTTGCTTAAACTTGTTCGTAAGATGAAAAGGTGAGGTCAGGATATTTATGAGAGAAGACAAAAGGAGAGGTTTTTTTGTTTTTTCTTATTTTTCCTATGGGTGAGTTTACGGACTTCTATTTTAATATCCCGTAACTTCTTTCATTTTTCTTTCCTATTAAACTGTTTTACTTTTCTTCTGTTTAATCCTGGTTGTGTAGTGCTGTGAAAAAATTGCATTGAAGTACTGAATAGTGAAATGAGGGTCATAGAACATTTTTCAAAAATTTAGTTCAGTATTCTTTTAGTTTTTCTGTTCTAGCATTGTCTTCTTGTAGACCACATTCTGCCAGAAGGTTAAAGTTATGTATGTACAGACACATGCACACACCACACATGTGGCTTGCTTTTTGGATGTGATTAGTTACAGATGAGCTATGATCTTTATCTTTTTTGTTGTAAATTAACTAAAAAGTTAAGTCTACCACTGTTAGAAGAATCATGACTAGAAAATGTAGAAGTCTTCCAGGAATATTCATAAACAATGAGCTAGGAATAATCGAAATATTTTAAAATCCAATAGAAGCTGTAATTTGCACAGTTGTGTTTTAAAAACAGGAAAATGAAGACACGGGTGTCTTGTAGAAGTT
The DNA here is from genome assembly GCF_000690535.1 of Cariama cristata. NCBI lineage: Eukaryota > Metazoa > Chordata > Aves > Cariamiformes > Cariamidae > Cariama > Cariama cristata. The sequence continues at coordinate 19,352 of NW_009636993.1, read as the reverse complement.
TTTAGAAACTTTCTTAATGTCTTAGAGCCTTTCTAGTAGGGGAGAGTAAGTTATTTAGCAGTTAGTCTGTGAGTATTTTACTTTTCAGTCAGAAAATAAACGTTGGTATGAAAAAGTATCTTTTGGCTTCAGGATCCTGCTCAAGTAGGAATAAAAAAATTCAGACTCTCTTGTTCCTAGTCATTCTGATCTGGGAATGTGCTTGCTCCCCCCCCCCAGTCAGGTGCTTTGCTGTGGCATTGTCTTAACCTGTTCACCCCTTGAATCTTTGGTGATATTTGCTAAAGGTTTAAAGACAACACATGTAATAGTCATGTGCTCCCTCGTAGTTTTGAGAGGTTGAGAGCTACCAAATTTAGCAAGGGAGTAATGAAGCAATCCTGTCTGGTTTCTCTACTGTTTCAGTAAAAATGGATTGTTACTGTTTAATTATAGGAAAAAGGAGTCAGGTATAAAAATAAATTATTTTAGGGGTTAAACCAGAAGAGGACTACTGAGTTTGAAAGTGAAACCATGTAAAATCTTTCTATCTCTGGCAGCTCCCAATTTTCAACCCTTGAATTTTAGGATATGATTAATTTAATGGTACTTCTTCATGATTATTAGGCAAAAAGGGAGAGGGGGATTAAAAAAAAAAAACGCACTCAAAACTGTCCTAAAATATTGTGAAATAATTTTTTTGTAGGGAAAATTATTTCTAGGAGCTTGTCTGTTAGTGGCTTTTCTCATGGGAGAGTCTCTGGAGTGCAGTGCAAAGCAGACAGTATTTTATGTGATAAAGGGTTCTGTGTAGACTTTTGTTTTTATAAGCCTCTGATTCTTTTTATGTGAAAGTAGCCTTGACAACATAAATTTTTTTGATGGGTACAAACAAATTGAGGGGATTGAAAGGAAGATGAAGCGCAACTTCTGGAGCAAGAAGCAGAGCAGACTAAATTTCTTCTTTCCTTCCCCCAAATAGATCGGTCATTTCTGAGGTGTCTCCTAGACATCGACTGAGGCACCAGACTTTCTAGGCTGGCCGTGTGTATAACCACGTGATAATTTCAGACCATGGCAGACTTTAACCCTTTGAGACTTCGTTGAGTATTGACACCACGCACACTCCTTTGGCCAAGAGAAGCACTCCCTAAAGGTACTTCCTGTGCTGTTTGGGAATGCTTTTAGCGCAATGAGGAGGTCTGTCTGGCTTATCATCCTGACCCACGAGTTCCATGATAAATGTTGAGTTACGAACACTGGTGCTTAGAGCTATGGTTGCTGGGAACAACTACCAGCAAGAAAAAAAGAAAAAAAAAAGCCAAGAGGTGGTAGGTCTAAGTGGAAAACAGAATGAGAAAGCTGGGGAGAAGATGGACAGGGTTTCACTGTGGTAGGTATCTGGATAAACAGGTCTTCTCTCTGTAGTTTGGAGACACTCCCATGTTTTATCTTAATTCTGAACTATCTGGCCTCAGTTTCAACTGGAGTTACAGAAATCTCAGGGTATGTGCTTGGCTCCCTTGCAGTACTGAAATGGCCTGGGGAATCGGCTGTGGTTAGTCCTTGAGTCTAGATGAATGTTGTTCAAAGGAAATATGGCTGGAACAGGACCTGTTTGTTTATCGGTTTTGTTCGAGGTTTGGTTTTTTTTTCCCTGAAGGGCTGGATGGAGTGAAAATTGCCAGTAGATGGACTGCTCTGTTCAGTGTAAGTGCGGAAAATGCTCTTGCACTATACTTTAACTTCAGCTGGGGGTGGAAGGGTGTGGAGGAGATCCCCCAGCTGCTTCGTCACCTGAATCTGAGTTCTTGGTGGTCTGAGCAGCAGTGCTGGGGCAGCAGCCTAGCTCCCAAACTGGGGCCAGAGCCAGCGGCAAGCACTGCCTGTGACAATGTCTGTGCTACAGCCTGGCAGACAGCACTCCAGCCTGACTGCAGTGCAGTGGGGGCTCTGGAGGGAGCAGCAGCAGTGAACGGCATCCAGCAGCAGTGAATGGCATCCAGCAGCCCCGACTTGCCTACCTCTGCTCCCCGCACTCCCCCAGTTTCTCCCAAACTGTTAAGAATGAGTAAGGGAGCAGAGTGAGAAACACCTGATTTGATCAGGTCCCCAGCCTGACCACCACAATGTGGTAAGAAATGTCTGGCTGCCTCCTCTTATCCCAAGAAATGCACTGGTAGCTTGTAGTCTAGAGTCAAAATCTGGAGTGATCTGGGTTAATGCAAAACTGCTGGGGATGGCCAAAAGCATGGTGAGACCTTGTATTTTAAACCTCCTGTCTGTGCTACAGCCTTGATGGGCATGCAGTCCAGTAAATAGAGTTTTTCCTGTCTAATGCAAATGGTTTCTGCAGGGTTATCTGCTACACAAGTCAAGGCACTACTTCATTTGGTTAACATCTCCAAAGTTAGGATGCTTTGATCTTCACAGATGTGATGTATGACTTTTTTTTTTTTTTGGAAAGATAGCACTTGTTAAATATTATAAACCCATCACTGTGGCTCCTGATGTTCTTTTTTTTTCCCCAGTGAGGTATTTCTGTCTTCTTTTGCATCTGCTGAATTATGTAGAATAAAGATAATCATACTTAGCAATGGTTTAGGCCTGTGTATTTTTCCTCTACTTCTGGTACTAGCTTCCTACTTACCTTTCTATTTTGAGAGAGGATTATTTGTGTGTCAAGGAATTAAGTTGAACAGCATATTTGCTATTATGCTGAGATATTTATCTAATAACTTGGTTTACGTCCCTTCACAGAACACAAATAAAATAAAAAATAAATTCAAGAAGCAGTGGGATTTAAATGATCTCATTAGTGTGTTCTCAATAGGTTGTATGATTTAAAGATTCAAAACCTGCATTTTGTGGATAATGAAGCAGAATTGCGCAGTGGGCTGGTTTATGATCCTGAGTGTTCTTTTTATCTGCTCTACGCTGCCTGCCTACTTTGTGTGTCTCACAGACTTTATCTTGTATTCAGCTATTTTATGAATATTGTACAACTATGGAGTTAGTACTTAACACTTTTTTTTAATGTTACATAATTAAACATTTAATCTCTATAACAAGTTAAAACTGAATCAGTTGTTTTACAAAGGAACAGAACAGATAGAAACACACCACTTTAGTTCTGTTGAAGCAATTCAGATTTCTTGAAACCCTACTGATTTTCTCCTGTGTGAGAAGAAGAAAAATTATGGATCAAAATTGCTTCGAGTAAAAGTGACAGTGGTCACTGGAGTTGAATACACTGGGCACGTACGTAAGTAGCAAGTACAGTTGAGAAGGCTTAATGAATGTTTGTTTGTTTTTGTCAGACACTGGAGGGGTGAAAATTGAGAGGCCTTCTCAATGTAAGAAGTCTGTCTTTAAGATGGTCTTCCTCAGGTCAGAACAGCAGAGAATTGGCAGATATTTTTGCAATTCTGTGAGTTTTCTTGGCAGCTGTTTTTGCAATGGTGCTGTCTTGCATGTGTTTAAACCCTTCAGGCAGTCCATGCAGAGGGTGATCATGCGTCCAGTTGATTGCATTTTATTTTCCCTGTAGATTTTTTTAATTTTTTGTTTTGAGAAAGATGAATAATAAGACCGATGTCTCCTTGGTGTGGTTGAGGAAAGGTGTAGTGCTGGTGGCATGCTGGTAGGTGATAGGAATGGCAGGGAAGAAGGTGTTGAACACAATGTGTGAGTTCTTAGAGGGGACCTTTAGCTTACTGTCCATGCATACCTGACCAGTAGCCAAAACCGAAACACTTACTGTAGTGTTGCAAAGATTCGGGGCAAACTCTGCCAAACTAGGGCTGCTAGCAACTGCGTACTTCATCTTGATGTGTCATGTTTGTTATGTTTTGACAGCACTGTCATTTCTTCAGACTAAAACTGACCTCATTTAAGTTGACTAAACCTGAAATACAAAAGAATAAAACTGAATCTTTACATTACAATAGTTAAAATTTAAATCCCAAGACCCTTTTTTTTCTCAGCTCATTAAAGACTGATATGGAATAATTCCTCATGGAGAGTGGGATATATAATAAATAGAATGTTTGGCTGTATGTGTAATGTTTTAAATACAGGATTATATAAAAATGTCTTGGTATAAATTTATGTATGTATTTTAAACATGTGAATATGAATGCATATATGGATATATTCGTATGCATGTGTCAAATTTGGAAAGTGTATATGCAAACTTATAGTCTAGTAAAAATATATCAGAAAATAATGCTAGGTGATACTAAATGAGTATGAGTGTGGAACACAAAGACATGAAAAGAAAAATCTGGGTGTTACTGGTGGTATATTTTACTCGCATTCAGGTGGTTTGTGCATTTCTCTGGATTGTAGCAACTTGAGAATTTACTTACTTCAGCATACAAAATCTCTCTCAAAACCTTTGCTTCCTTGCTCTTCAGTCTCTCTTAGCTGTAGGGTAGAACAGGGCAGCAACAAATAGCAGTGGATGGAGCCTGTGGATTTTACTGATGTAACCCTAATTCCACAATATTTAGAGAGGAACATTCTTGGTTGATTCATTTTCTTTTATAAAGTTACATAGGTGTGAAAGTATCATTAACTGCGTGCTGTAAGTTTCTTTGGCTTTCTAGATCAGGAGATGCTTTATCAAATACAAGTTTAAAGGCTCCTTTTGACAAGGAAGCTGCTGCGGTATCAGTGTGCGTCATCTCTTCATGGCAGGTGGTTTTTTCATTTGTTCGAGTCAGTGTCCCACAGAACTTGCCTGGAGGATGGAGAGCTTGGAAGTACTCACCAAACTACTTTTTAATGCAAAAGGCTTCTTTTTCTTTAAAAACCCAAAACAAAACAAGCTAAATTCCTCACTTTAAACATTTTAATTTTTTTTTAAAAGTCAATGCTGTGTGCACTGTTGACTCTTGAGTGTTGCTGTTCATGAAAATAATAACTATGAAGTCATAGGTTAGCTAGCCTCGTAACAAGTTAAATATAACTGAAATATAACTTAAATTTAACTTTCAACTGAAATATAACTTAAATTTAACTTTCCTGTATAAACAAAGTGGCCACATCTCAAGTCTTTGCTAGGGACAGCATGTTCCTCCTGAGATAGTTTTCAGCCATGCAATTTTAACATCAGAGAAATTATAACCACCTTTTCTATCCCTAGAGCCTTTGCTGGCCTTGCATTATTAGTCTCATTTGTGTCTACATGGTCAGGCTTTACATTCTGGGTATGGCAATAGCTTAATTTCTCTGCCCTTGTATTAGCAAATAAAACATTTTTGTTTGCAACCTCTCTTAAAATAGGAGGAGTCCCCTTTTAATCTTTACCTTCAGCCAAACCACTGTATTACACTGATACCAAAATTAAAAAACTACGTTGCGGAGTAGTGCTGTGCTCAGCATAGCCTGTGAAAGGTGGTGAACTGTCATAATAGCTTACAGTCCAAATCCATCTTCATTACAAGTGTAAATATTAATAATTGAGGGTGTTGAAATGAAATCATTATAAAATGAATAAAGCAGATGGCAAATTTCCCATGAAAAGCATGGCAAATGGTGATCTCTGTCAATATAGCT
>NW_009636993.1:0-13791 GCF_000690535.1 Cariama cristata | reverse complement strand
TTGGGGGGCGGGAGGGGGCAGGCAGGAGCTATTAACCTTTACTGCCAGTAATTAGCACCTGTTCTGAGGAAGAAAATTCCATTTCAGTGCAGTATTTCTCACAATTTTTGCCATTTCTTGACTGCTCTATTGGAAGTGCAGCGTTTAATATTTCAGCTCTGGATGAAGTACTACCTATCCTAGAACTCGATTTCTGCTTCAGCCTTTTATTCTATTTAGGGTCACCAAGAGTTTGTGTAGCTCCACAGTGGCTGTACTAGTAACTGGGTATTGTGCTGGTGTCAGTCTAGCAATTCCCATCATCTCTGCCTAAGTGGCTTTTGCCTGATAGGCGAAGAATTGTGGCTATTTAAGGAGCAAGGTAATCAGGCTATATGCAACTGGATTGCGTCTTTCAGCAGCTGTCATTCACCCTTGCTTTTTGATTAACAAAGATGAGCACAAAGGTTTTTTGTGTAGTGTCCTCTATTTGTTTTATCTTGAGTACTTCTCATGGGAAGCATTGGTCATCTGTAGCAGCTGGAGGAGGAGAAGTGACTTGGAGGTTAGTGTGTTGGGCCTGGTTCTGGAGCTGGGATGAAGGAGGAATTCCCCAGCAGTGAGATGCGGTGAGAAGTCAGGTCAGGGAGGAGGGGTGTGAGTGGGCAGGAGTGTCAGTGGTGGAGGGCAGGAAGGAAGACAGAACCTGTCTGGAGGGGATTTGGAAACAAAATAGGAAATTATCAATTGGATTGATAATTGATTTGGTGTAATGCAGACTACTTCCAGATAGGTAGTCATCTAGGACTGCCACTTTAAGTTGTGGGCAACAGACTAAAGTCCAGGAAGGATCTTCCTGGGGCAGAGAAGGCGGCAAAAGGCAAAAAATGTAAACTTCCTCTTCTATTCAAGATATATGTGCACCCTGAAGTTTAATTGTTGTTGAACATGACTGATTCTTTTTTTCTTTCTTTTATTCTCCCCATCGCTCTTCTTTTCTTTGGAAAAAGATGTTCTTCTTTCTTCTTTTTTTCGGTGCTCTAAACCCTGTGTCCTATCTGCTGCCTGACTTGCTAGTCTGTTCCCTGTGTCATGCAACCTGATCACAAGATGAAATCCAAGGCTTAGAGAATTGCATTTTGAGGGTGTAGCGCTCTGTGGTTTACCAAGGTTTATGTTTCCCTAAGTTACGATCCCTGCAGACTGTTCCTGCACTGCTATAACTTTCCTGCAGACAAAGAGTCTTTCTTTCAGGGCTGCTTCATATCAGTTGGTTTATCTTGTCAGGTTTGAATGGGAGAAGAATAGTTTTATGAAGACAATAGAAAGGGAAAGTTACTTGATGTATTCAGAGATCCAGGGAAAACTATTTTGTCTGCAGAATGGCTTTAACTTCTGAGATTCTTTTGTATATGGAAGATTGCTCTTTCAAGGCTAGATACAGTTCAGTAAGTAATGCTTTGATACTTCCTTAGTGTGACCTTGCTTCCCATTTGCAGTGTTCTAGCAGCTTAGATCATCTTTCAAGATTCCCTGAAGATTATTTTTTTTTTTCCCACCCACAAAGAACCTCTTCTATAATACGATTATTCTGGGAAAGGAGTTGTGTTTCACAGATTATACAGGATGGATAAGATCGTTTCAAAATCTTTGTGAAACAGAAGTGAAAAAACAAAGCTACAGCGAGAAGTCTAGAATGGATTTGCCCTTTCATGCAGTGATTTGCATCTTACCTTAGTGGTAAGACAAATAGAAAAGACTTCGTATTTTTTATTTTCTATTTCTCAATAGCACATTTCATTTGAATGTGATAAAAGATAAATTCTTCATAGAGCTGCAGCCACAGCAGCAAATAGCAGAGATTTTTTTGAAATGGCTGCTGGGGGAAGTTTTGTCATTATGTAAGACCTTGAGATTGAAGGTAATGCCATCATACTCCTGAAAAATATTTCTCAAAAATAACTCTTAAAAAAATCAAGATAACTTGTATTAGATATCTTTGGTGATTTGTGAAAGGTGTTGCACTAATGTCACCTGAAGAATGTGGAGTTTGAATTTTAATGTAAAAATGGATACAATTGTATTTGCATAGGAAATTCTCGCAAAAGCAATAAAACTCTCAATTTCTGCAGATAAGGGCAAATTATACTGGTAAACCTGTATCTGGAATCATGTTTGTAGAAAAATCAGTGAAAGGTGCCTAGAATTTGTTGAAAATAATGTTTGTTTTGCTAAGAACGTATCCAGGAATTAGATGCTTAAAATGTATTCCCTTCTTGTGACAGGAGATGTGATGATCCTTTGCATCCCAAAGTTTAGCCACTCAGAGCTGCTTTAAAGTCACATAATGGGGTGTCTTAACCCCAGCCTGCACCACAGATGCTGTAGTGATACCATCACATCATTGTAGATGTAATCTGTGTGTCCTGTAACGAATGTCTAATGAATATGAAGAGTTTCTATGTGGTTCAGTTTTAGATTGGAGAATTGCAAAGGAACAGTTAAGCAAGCGTTTAAAAACAAGCGTAGCAGATAAAGTGAGGCTTGTCATAGTATGATGCAAGAAAAGTTACCAAAAATACAGTGACATTGCATGAAGCCAAAAGGAAGAATTTGGATCATTTTTAGATAAGAGAAGAATTGAATATGACTCTTCAACTGGACAGAATTTAGAGATGGGGCGGAACAATACGACTTTGACATTGTTGTCTAATGAAATATGGGATATTTGCTCAGGTTCCATAATTAAAAAAGTAGAAAAGCACTGAGTATGTTAAAAATACTTGTAGAAAGCTGAGCTTAATCTAGACAGATTCCTAAAAATACATGTATATAATTTAACATTTAAAAAGTTCTCCCTGTTTGTTCAGCTTAGAAATTGCAGCATGTGTCTTAAATAAGTTTTGACTTTTCCAGTGCTCTAAATGTGAACCTTGCAGTAATTCCGTGCTTTCTTTCTTTACATAGGTTTTCAGTAATGATAAGTATATACTAATGAGTTAACTCATTGTTTAATTGATTATAATAATTAAGTGATAGGGCAATTCATTGTGCAATTCATGCAGATGAACTTTGCATGAACCCATTAAACAGTTGGGAATGGCACTCTTACTGCTTCACAAAACATTTTTCAAGGGGAGACTGGTCTTTGCCTTTTTTTGCATATTCTGGGTATCTTTTATATTGCTTTCATACTCAACATTTCCTCTGCCTTTGTTTTTCTTTTTTATTTTCCTTGTTTTCAGTATTACTTTGGATTACTTTTGAATCTGTTTTACTTAGCTCTTTATGCTATTAAACTCTGTCCTTTCTCTTGCATTTAATTCAATTTACACCTTATCAAGACTAATCAGTCTTGCTTTCTGCCTGTTACATAGAGATCATGTTACCAAATTCATCTTTGGAGACATCTACAAATACGCTCTGAATCTGCTTCCATTGGAACCTACTGCATTAATGAAGTGGTTTTATGTATGAATTTTTTACCTTTTAGTGGTTTTGAATTTTTCTAAACCTTTACAGAAAAAGATAATCTGATTGCAGTGCCCTAAGTGTTAGCATATGCACTTAAGTCTATACACAGTTACGATCTGTTTGACTTCAAGGTATTACTTTCCTTGTGTATGAATGTTTGCAATGTTTGGGATTTATGTTTGTGAGAATATTCATTGTAGTAGAAGGAGGAAAAAAGAAAAACACTTTTGCTAACGAATATTTAAAAACTGTATGATGTATTTGAGAAAAAGATCTCCTTTCCCAAGTTTAATAGATGTGTTAATTTACTATGTATCTCGCCTAATGATCTTGTGATATGGGAAATTAGTGGCTTTGAAGATGAAAAATGTATGAGTAAAAAAATGCATTCATCTTCTTAGACATCATCTGTTCCATTGACAAAAGGCACAGATGTGAAATTTATCTCAATAATTAGATTTATAATTATTGTATCATTTTCAGATTGATAAATCATTGGGTTTTGTGGCATGTGATTTGGAGCTACAGTTCATGCAACAGAAATAGGTTAAATCGTTGAGTGGTGATTCTAAGCTTGAGACTGTTTTTCACATTATGCTTGTATATTTATATATTATAAAAAGCATATGCCAGAGAAACAAGCTGCAGTCAGGGAAGAATATTTTGTAAATGACTCTATGGGGGAATGCGGGTCTGTGCACATAACAGCAAACGTGCAAGCCTGAAAAGTATGCCTGGTGCATTTTCTTTGGAAACTGCTGTCTTTACCGTTATCCAATATGATCGTAGACTTCCTGGACATGCCTACAAAAACAATAGCTCTGATTTTTAATAGGAGACTGGGAAGTTAAGGAACAAAGTAGCAGAATCTCAAAATGTCCATTTGCGGTACATGCTGTATTTCTGATGCTAATGTCTCCTTTCCTCTCTTTTTGCCCACAGTTGTAGAACGAGCAACAGGAAGAGTTTGATCGGCAATGGCCAGTCTCCAGCTCTGCCTCGGCCTCATTCACCACTCTCAGCTCATGCAGGTGATTTTATATCTGTGCTACTACTGCTATTACTAAATTCTTAAAATGTCTCTGAGGAAAGGAAAACAGACAGATTCTCCATTGCACTACTCTTGCTATTACAAACAGTGGAGAAAAAAAAGTTATATATCGTCCCACCCAGATTGCTGTTATGTTTCATAAATCATGTGTTAAGGTAAGAGCGGTCCAGAAATACTTAACATGGATCATGTAGTTATTTTTTATTTCCTCACCTTGCATTCTGACATTCTGATACCCTTCCTGTCTGTGTGCCGCCCCCTCCCCTGCCCCCTTCCCTTTCTGGGCTTAGTTCAGTGTGAGAAGGATAGAAAATAGCTTGCACACACGATATAGGTAGGGTATTACATTCTATTCCTAGCGCTTTTGCTCCCTAAGATTTACGGTGTTAGGCATGTTGCTGGTAATTTCTGTGCTTCACTTTGCAAGGCAATAAATTGATGATCATTTTGGTTTGCTTCTAAAGTACCTGAAGCACTAAAGGTTGAGTGAAAGTCCATAAATAAGTATTTTATTGGTAATGATTGTCTTAATTTTAAAAAGGAACATTTTTAGCATATCAAAACAGATTTCCTCAAGGGTTTATTGTCTCTTTATGGTTTTGGGGCACTGGCTGTAACTACATGCTGAAAGAAAAGCCCAACACCAATCCTTGTGTAGGCAATGACACTGAATACTTTGGAGAACTGCTGTCAGATGGATGCTAAAAGAGAAGGTGTGGAGTTTCAGTTGAAATTTTGAAGAGGATGGTGAGTTTAGTAAGGCATTTCCAGTTTTCTTGTGGAAGCAACATTAGTAGAGAAAATACGGTGGTGGTTTTCACTCTGAACAGCAGGCTGTCACAGCCAGGAATCCAGACAATATGAAGATTCTTGAAGAGTTCAAGGCAGCTGAGCATTTAAAACAAATAAACAGAGAAAAACATGGTGCAGACTATTTTAAAACTGGAAAATGAAATACTGGACCATTTAGGATGCCTCTCTGAAGAAATGACAGTTTGGCATGGGAGATCTATGGTCGCCATAGAAAGAGGCTTTAGTTGTGCTGGGCTGACTTGATGAAAGCAATAGCAATGCTTGCTGTGAGAACTAGCGTGTCTGCCTGCTATGAGTGACTTTGCCACCCATTTGGAAACTGATGACTTAGACCGACAATGCATAACAGGCTTCAGAAGTATGGACTGACCAGCATGTGTTACCTGGGACCTGAATATATGCTGTGTATTTGATAAACAGGCTCGACATTAGAAAGAACTTCTTCACTGTTAGAGTTGTTAGGCATTGGAACAGGCTCCCCAGGGAGGTGGTGGAGTCATCGTCCCTGGAGATGTTCAAAAAACGTTTAGATGTGGCACTTCAAGACATGGTTTAGTGGACAGGGTGGCATCATGTATACGGTTGGACTTGATGATCTTTGAGGTCTCTTCCAACCATAATGATTCTATGATTCTAACACCAAAAAGTTCCTGTCTGGCAGTGGATTTGTGCTTTCAGCAAGTTACTTCATCTTTTTGAATCAATTTCTCAAACCATAAAAGGGGAAATAATATTGCTGATGTCACAGCTGTTGATGAGTGGCTTTGAAGGTGGAAAACTGATACTATAAGGATTAAGACAGGTTAAGTTTAAACTGTTCATTTCCTTAATCTCCGCAGTATGTACTGTGTATTCCAAAACCTATTGTGGCAATTTCGCAACTTCTCCAGTTACCCAGGATACAGTAGGTTCTCATAATGCTGCTAAGTTCTCCCAAGGTATGTGTGCTGAACACCTCAGCAGCACTAGGAAATCCCATATATGTGATGAAAATTTGCCTGTGTATGGCTGGCTCTGTTGTTAGCTTGCCTCTATGTGTAGTTAATTACAGTAAATATTTGCACAACCACTGGCTCCTAGCTCAGCTGGCTGGTGTGCCTACACTGGTCCCCTGAAGGGACAATTTGAAGTTAAAGCATGCTCAGAGTCACTCTTGTCAGGTTTTCTGCTTTGGCTAGTGATCAATTAGATGCTGCCTGGAATTGACTTGGTAGGCAAATTTATTTTTTTTTTTTCTTTAATTTATATTTTGAATCACTTTGAATGTCATCCTAGTTCACGCAAATAAAAAGAGATGAAAATTTCATGGTTAAAAGCACAGCAAAGCCACATAAGTGATGAATTTTCATCTGCATATACAGTAGAGTTCAGTGTGTCAAGTGTTTAATGTGTATAAACCCTTAGTAACCTCAGTCTTAAGAGACGTGGATTTTTAGTGACGCTACCTTCTTGCATTGTCAGAGCCATCAAGTCTTGCCTGCACTGGCGTCTGCACACTCCGCTCACCTCCCTGCTCTCTGTGACAGCCTGTACTGGAGGCCTGGCTTCTCTGGTCCCCTCTTTTACCTTCCCTATTCCTTGTGGACCTCAGGGACCCTGTTCAAAACACAGAACTTTCTTCTGGTTCTGGAGTGGGAACAGGTAGGAACAAGTCCTTTGCAGTACTTCAGTAGGAGGATGAGCTCTCTTGAGCACAGAGTGTCAGAACATGTTCATCTGTCAGCCAGCTGCGTCCTGAGTCTGTTTTGTGGTTCCCTTTAAAATGTGATTTGAAGCACAACTTTGGGACTTATTTTAATATGCTTGGACATAGTGATATATACTTAAGAGCATTTTAGGCCAGAAATGAAGATGTTCAATTATTTCTGCCCATATGCTGCAAGATTACATTTTACTGTTTTTTCACATCTTGGAAAGTTAACTGAACTTGGGCTTGATATGTCAGGCTGCCATCAGATTGCCGTGCCACAACCTGTTTTCTGACATAGTTTTAGAACAATCACATTTGCTTCAAGGTGAGAGATTGGAAGGGAGCTCTCTGAGGCTGCTTTCAAGGTCTGGACATACTCTGAAGTCACTTTGCTTTGGTTTTGGAAAGGAAGTGCCCAGAGGCCTCTTGTTGGGCATCTTCCTGATTCCGTGGAGTAGGAAATTTGAAGGACATAACCTGCTGTGATTTGGGGGATTATTAAAATGGAAAGATTGACAGATTATGCATGACCCTGGTTGCTCATGCCTTTTTAAAACCATTTTGGCCTCTGCTTTCATGCTATCGATGCTTTTCTACCAGATCTGTTTCTCTTATGTTTCTGTATCCTGCTACTGTGCTCCCTACTGTCAGAGTACTCCAGCTGTCTCTGGGGAGAGCTTGCTGTTGCCCTTACTGAAAATGGTTCTATTAGATGCTCTTATTTAAGTGGACTAGGTTCTTGACTTCATGCTTGTACCACCTTAGTTGTTCTTGCAGTCCTTATCTCTTTATTACAGCCTATTCAAGCTGAAGGGAGTCAAGATTGTCAGACTCTTCAAAATCCACTCAGGATTATTTTCTATTAATTATCACCTTGGTAATTTTCAGTGTTATCCTGGACCTTTCTTGTATAGTCCTAATAAGATTGTTGGCATTGCTTGGGAATTCAGTATCTTGGAGGTATCTGAAGTCAGTATTTTCATCCCTCGTGAGAACACCCTTGCACCTACAACGAACCTCTTTCCTTCTACGTTAATTTATTGCTTGTTGTGAGAACAGACAAAATTCATGCTTGGTTACCTTTTCTTGCATCTCATACCTGCAATAAGTTTTATTTGGACCACTAGTTTAAGCTACTTATTTTTTTTCCCCTCAGACCTCACATCTCTGAGGGCAAAAAAGTGCTATGCATTCTCTGTGTCAACTGAAGCAAGGTGCGTGAAGGTACATTACGAATCTCAAGGTGGAGCACTTTTAAGAGTGCACTGCATTAGTACTCGTGCCAATATCTGCGGCTTTGCTCAAGAATGTTTTCATCTTTGATATCTGCAGAGCAGTCGTTCAGAGGTCTGACTGCACCTTCAGAAACAATGTGCCATTACTTCAGACCTCCTGAAGAGCTCAGGTTGCTCCTAGGTAATCGTAACAATCTGGATTGGAGTTAGCGAGAACAGATAGGATGTGTGAGCAGTATTGCTCTATCTTAGAAGAAAACCTTCTTGAACATAATTGTAATTCTGCAAGGTGCATTTTATACCCACGTTCTTCCTTGTAGTCCTGTTTTTCTTCCAGATGCAGTGTAAACTGAAGGTACTGGCTGTTCTCTAGTTTAGATAGACATTCTTTGAGGAGGACCAGTGGCCCAAGTTTAGGATGATGATAATTACTCCATATGAGAAAGTCATACAGAGGTCTTAGGCAAATTTCTCCCCTCCTCCCCAGTTTTCACTGTTTGCTGTAGAGATAATAGAGAGTTGTTCCTACATGGGAGTCCGTTGTTAATCTTTACAGGTGCAAGCTGAATTGGACAAACACTGAATACTTATGTAAAGTTTTTTAATTGTTAGCCTTACCATCTCAGTCATTTTCAGATTCATGTGGTAGGAAGGAAGGGAGAGACAAGTGAGAGTGCACCACACTGATGAAGGAAATATATTGTGCAGGGTGCAAACAGTGCAGGAGTAGCGGCTCTCAAAGAAGAGGCACATTCATTTGTAATCAACAGTGACTGTGAAGGCTCCTGGGCTGTAGTAAAGAGTTACTGAAGCAGTAGGTTGTCCAAGACTTGCGAGTGCACAGAGAGGTATAAGGTCTGAGACTGGGCTAAAAAGGGAATGGGGAAAAAGACAATGTATACAGCAGATATATCTCTGTTATATACATTAATTACTAAGACAATATCTGTAATGACCTTTTTCTCTGTGCAGGACCTGTAGCTAACTGCAGAGATTTGTGTTGGTGGAAAGTGAGATTTTAGTTTGCAGGTGAAGTCTCCCACTGTACCTTATGCACATGTGTAAAGATCACGAAAGATTTCAAGAATAATACCAGCTTTCACTGTGTAAAGTCCCTCTCTCTCTTATGAAAATAGAAAATAAGTCTGTACCAAGTCATTTCTTTGGGTTCAATCCGTCATTACTAGTAACTGTCTTAGGTTAGTTGTTTGGGCATCCTTTGCCTTTAGTATCTGGGCTGGAAGCCGTTAACCCTTTTAATTTTTGCATGAACTGTGGGTACATTCAGAATTGTGGGAAATGAAGGGTTGCAGTATCAGCTTGGACAACATCTGGTACCCTGGTCATTAATGGGCTTTTCCAGCTGACTGCCTGCTGCTGTGACGGCAGATCATCTGCATCACCCAGCCTGCACAGAGAATGATTATAATCTCAGCAAGTCAGGGCATTCAGGTGTCCCCACCTCAGTAGTCACAGGAGCTTGTTCCTGTGGGTGATACTAACCCCTCATGATTAGTAGTCACATGTGGTGCTGTTTAATTGTATCTGCTCTAGGAAGAATATTTGGCTGTTAGGAGCAATGCTGTAAATCTTACTTGTCTGTATTTTAATAAATGTTTTATGTGGTGCCACTAAGGTGACAAGTACTAGGACAAGAATTGCAAGGTAAGTAGGAAATTGTTTAAAGGGGAGAAGACGAGGCTCTGCTAAAATGAGGAATATTATAAGGTGGGAATATAGGTTATCAGTAGAGTCCTCAGGTTTTGGTTTGTGGCCAAATGTTTTTAATCTTCTCATAAGCAACATTGGTGTAAAATTACTGTAGCTGATGTAAATTTGGAGTGACTAAATGATCTCGAGGACTGGGATAAAGTATGAAATTACATAGCAACATGCATGCAGATACAACTGAGTTTTAACTTAAATCCCATTAAAACATAGCACTGCCAGTATTTTAAGTAGTGGTCAGAGCATACAAAACATCCTGGCAAATGGATTTAAGGAGCGTGCAAACCTTCCTTGCCGTTACTGGGGAACGTTGTTCACTGGTGTGAAGTGTAATTAATCCAAGTTTTGAAATAGCCTGAGCTCCTCACTTCTGAGTGGATCTCAGTAGAAAGCACCTGCAGAAGTATTTGAAATGAATCTACTGCCCAGCTGTGTGTTCTGCTGACTGGCACTGTTTGTTTCAGTATGAAAGTCAGACCTGTGTCTGTTGGTGGATGGTTTCTTGTGTATTGTTCACTTCGAAGCATGGGTTCACCGCTAGGTAAACTCACACAGAGGAACGTCATTGTTAAATTCTATTACTGTGGTGCTGATGTACTGTGATCCATTTTAAAAGACCATCAAATAATGACATCAAGACTTCAAGCTGGATTTGTCTTTCATCCATCAGGAATTTGGGCTAACAATTATCATTAATTTGTTGTTCCCTCAGTACTAACAGAAAGTCATTGCATCTGAAACTTTATTTTGTAAGTAGACAGCTATTAAAAATACATTAATAATATACAGTGACTGTAATATATGCCTTTTTAAAAGATTTAAAACATCTTCCCTCTGTGGCAAAGACACAGGACTTCTTGAAGCTACTTAGAAAACAATCACAATTTAATTAGTCTCAGTACAGTTTTCTCAACAATAGCTGCTTGCAAAATGAGCTACCCTGTGTGTTGTCATGAGGTAGAGTATTGTTTTGGTATGTTGATTGCCTATTCTTTGTGTCTCCCAGAGAATGCTGGAGTTAATTACTTATCTAATGCCTGATCACCAGTCAGGTTTACTTTACCAGGTCAGAAACATCGACAATAATCTCAGCAGCATAGAGACACTCTAGGACTAAAACATAAAACAGCCAGCAGATCCCAAAGAACAGCGGGATTTGACTAATAAGCAAGCACTGCACATATGGACAGAGAATTAACTGGCACTGTTTTTTATTTGAAAGTCTCCCAGGTATTGACTTGCAGATGGGCGGATGAATGCTGTGATGGATGAAGGTCACATATAGGACTCTGCTTCTAACCTATCTTGCTTTTCTGGAACACCACACCTTAAACCTGTAATAGCACTAGCTGTTTCTCCAGTCATTTGGGGTTTGGATTTTCATTCTCTGTTTCCAGGCTTCTCTGAGTTCTTAGACTTCTAGATAAACCTGCAGGATTTAGTATCCAGGTATTATGTACACAGCTTTACCAGTTTTGTTATTTTAAAAGCTCATTTGCTAGGAAATAGTGCTTGCAAATTGATTTTGCTAATAACAGGATCTGATGCTCTTCCTGAGTAAGACTTTGACTTCTTCAGGTTTTGCCTGTGAGGAAGCGATCTTTGTTGATTCTAGTGAGGTAGTTTGCAGCACTGTGTCTCCTCAAATCCACTGCAGTAGCTATAAAATTACTGCATTCTTCCACCATGGAAGAATTCCATTTGCTTCTATGTGAAGTTTACACGTATGTTCTGAGTGATGGACAGTTAGGCATTTCCTTGGTGTATGTTAAATACGTGTATATATCCATATATAACTTTAAAATAGCTATCAGAGGAAAGGAATTTGTTTACAAACCCCCATATGCTGGTTTGTCAAATTATTTCCTGTCAAAAGCTGTTTCCATCTCACTGCACTAAGCCTCATTCTCTGCTTTTCTGCCAGAGTTGAAGGTAGCTTCTTTGTCTTTTTTTCCTCTTACCTAAGTCCACAACACACTCCAAATTACAGCTAATTTTTTCTAGTGCAGTAGCTAAAGTTTGTGACCATGTTTTATGTGCACAGTGTTGCAGGCTTTTTTTTTTTAGCTTGCCTTATTTAATAAACCCCTGGTAGTGGCAAAAAGAAATCCAGCTAGCTGGTAAATTAAACAAAGTTGCTCTCAGTAATTTGGTATTTGCAGTTGATGAAGGACAAGAATAAATTGTGTTTGTCCCCAAATAAAGATTGAAATCTGTGCCAGATGTATGCCCCGGCCCAGCCTGGCCCCTTCCTTGCTGCATTGAAATTATCAAGGCCTTCAGAAGTGTCTGAAGGGTAATGAAGAAGCTGGGGTCTTGAGGGGGAGGAGGGAATGTCGGAAGGACATAATTCAGCTATGATAGATAAACGGGCAAAAAGAAGTTAGAGATGCTGGCCAGCGAGAGTGAAATCCTTGTCTCTTGGGGCTGTGGAAAGAGCAGCTGTGAAGATGTGATTTAAGCACAACTCAAAAAGCATATTGCATCTGCTCCTAGCCAAAAAAAAGGTGGGAGGTGGATGTTCTCTGTATTTGCTACCTAATGGCTCCATGATTACACTTTCTTGTATAGAATTAATGGGATTTGTTAAGGACATCAGTATGATAAATGCAGTGTTAATTCAAAAATTTGAGTAGAAATCAAGGCCACTTGAAGTCCTTTTAAGGACTCACTCTGTTGTACTGGCCTATTCACACACAGGTGGTAATTTTCTCCTCAAAAATTAAATGTTGAATCTAACTGGTTATGTAGGAGCTTTTTTTTTTAATCTGTTGCTTAATGTTGCAGTCTCATTTATGTCCAAAAATAAAATGCTACAGCAAATACATTGCTTTTCTTTAATGTATTGCTGTTGCAGCCTGTTCCCTATTTAAGGAGAGATTGAGTTTAGATGTATACTAGTGCTACTTAAAATTTAATCCTTTTAGCTTTTGGGGTGTTTTTGGTTTTTGAGTTCTTTTTTGACAGGGGTCATCTTTATTTCTTCAGATATTGTGTCTCCTCACATTATAGGTGCTGAGGGGCAGAGGTGGCAGGAGCAGCTCTCAGCAGATGCCTTTTTTTCTGCACTCATGCGGGTCAGCAGGAGGTTGAGTGCTAATACGAAGAAGTAACAGACCCTAAAGTTACAACCTGTTCACAATGTGCAGTTGCTTCTTCTCATCACAGAGGGTGGTCGCCTTTCCATGCCTTGATCTAACAGAACTAAGGGGAAAAAATTTCATTCAGTGTGTTTTGTCTGCTTGTTTGTTTTGGAGCTAGAAAAACATGAACAATACAAAAATCACGATTCGGCTCCTTTGGAAATGCTGTAGAGACCGTGTAAGGGCTAAATCATGCTGATCATGATTTTTCTATCTTTCAAATGATTTATGTGATTTAACGACCTTGTTTCTGACATAAAAATGTTTCTTTCAAGCTAATACACTGTTTTTTTTAAAACTTTAATTCTCAAGTTAGTTTGAGAATTCTCAAAGGGTAGATAGAGGGTTTTCTATGAGTTATAAAATCCTAGAATTATAGAATGGTTTGGTTGGAAGGGACCCTAAAGATCATCTAGTTCCAACCCCCCTGCCATGGGCAGGGACACCTTCCACTAGACCAGGTTGCTCAAAGCCCCATCCAACCTGGCCTTCAACACTCCCAGGTATGGGGCATTTTTAATATCAAAATTGGATTATAAATCCAATAACTAAAAATCAAATATAAGTGAAATGTGAGTTGAGATAAGACTGTGTTTCAGAGTTTATTTTCTCAGAGACTGTGAGAGAAGAAATTCTGAAATTAGTTTCTAACCTACCTGGAAATGCTTGGATTAGTAT
>NW_009636992.1:0-15389 GCF_000690535.1 Cariama cristata | reverse complement strand
ATCCGCCGGGAGCCCGAATGCGGTTGCCGATAGGTAACGTCGTCGTCCCGTCCGTCCCACCGCAAATCCATCCGTGTGTGGTGTCACCTCGTTTTTCCTCCCCCATCCTGTTTCTCCAGGCGAAGGCCATGAAAAGCAAGTAACATCTCACGGGTTTGGTGTTGGACAGAACCACCCAGTAACAACTCCAACAGTTTGCATCCCAGAACTTTTCTGCAGCAAACCTAGCCAATGAAGGCACATACACACGTCAACCGGAGCAGAAGAAACCACGATCATTTCAAGTAACTCAAATGGAACTCGAAGGGATTCTTTTGCAACTGTATGGCAACTTTTGTTGGTGCTTTGAAAATCTGCTTCACTTCCCTCTCAGCCCTTCATCTCTCTCCACTACATACCAACAGCTAGATCTCCCCTGCATTATTCCTACTGTATCTTCCAAGAAGATGCTGAAACCGCTGCTTCTGAAAGCGTAGTGGTGGTCTCACAGCCTCTTACTCAGTAGTAGAGAATCCCCATGTTCCCAGAAGTTTCTTTCCTAGTGTAGGATGTAAATCCCTGGAAGTCCTCCACTCATCTGGCTGGTTCTGGAGCCCTTATGTCCCCAGCTGAAAAAGGCAGGTAATGCAGAAGGCACAGTAAGATTTCAAGGGCTGGGGTACCAACAGATTTCCGCACAGCATGAGGGACAAGGTAGATGTAGAGAACTGAGGAGTTAGACTTTGGACACTGGGGACATAACATACTCAGATGCATGTCATACAGTAGTCACCAAATAAGCTATTTTACCACCGTATCAGGGCTCCTTCAGGCACCAACAATCTCCCTTGTGCACTGGAGGACATATGAGGTATCAGTTTTCTTCCACAGGAACGGTTATACGTTTGTAGTTCTCTGACCATATACAGAAGGCCAAACCAAAGATGCTGGGAACAATTTTTCTGCACAGGGCATTGTTTTGGATGAAAATATATTCAACCTCCTAGCTATAGACATAAATACCAAAGCACTCCCTTTGCCTCTGCCCAGTCAAGGAAGTTAACAAGACACTGGAAATTTTGTTACCTTGAGTTAAACATCACCAGACCTATACCAGAATATTCTCAGTATCATTACTAGAATTTACTGCATCTGCAGACAATATATTCTGGTATGTCTGATTCTATAATTATTTTTGTGTCATTTTAAAAATAGTATTTTCTTAGAGTCCAATTTGAAGAGTATGAAGAGACATTTTCAAGTAAATAGAAAATTTCTTTTGGCCCTATTAAGGAGCAAATTTCAATCTCTTTGGTTGCAAATTCAAACAGTTTGTATGGAAGTTCTGAAACATTTTGGTAAGAGGCATGTTTCTCTACTTGCATTTTTTCTGATGGGACAGGAAATGAGCTATCATTTGAGTTTGGCTACCAGTAGAGCACGAAAAGAAGCTGACACCTTCAAATTGGGCTAGAGGGCTTGTATCCTGCAACTCTAATGCTTAGATATCTTGCAAATTCAAGACAGGGACATGAAGTAGTTTTCAGTACTCCAGTTCATGTGAGGTTCAGCTACTCTTGTTTTCGCTTCTTCTAGTTACCCTTACTGATACCCACTCTTCCCTGCTGCATTTGCGTGCTCCTATTACTAACTAGACTTGCACAAGGACAATAACAAGGAAAGACACAAACACTAGGACATAAGAGAAGCTGAACTGCACTCCCTGTAAATCAACCTCCCTTTTTCCAAATTACATTAGCTAATGGCAGCAGCACCTTTGGGTACACATTCACCTTCAAAAGCTCATCTCTCTTTTAAGTAATTCCAAGAAATATGGGAGGTGGGGAGAGGAGGGGAGGCTGAGAAAGAGAAAGGCAAGCTACACAAGGAGAATTGTAATAGCTTCCTGTCAGTTACTGCTGTCTGAATTAGAATTTCTCTTTTTTTTTTGGCATTCAACCTGGGATTGGAGCATCAGCCTAAGAAATTCCTGAGCAGAGAGAATAACTTACGTGATGGTGTCTGCACACACCGTGCAGAGATGTCTGAAGCAAGACACAAACATCCATTTTAAGGGAGAACTACAGAAGAGGTCTGTTACTCAATAGCCACATCTCTCTATAGCCTGTATTTTGTACAGCTGATAGCACAGAGACACCAATGGATGCAACAGAAGTGCTGACTTTATATCAGAAACCAAATTCCCTCAACATACTGAGCAGTGAACCCCACAGATGTTTCATTGTGAATCCTGAATGTACAACTATAAAGAACATGTAAAATTCTAACTACACTTATAACTTCTTTACTTGGATCAACATAGTTAAAGCTGAATCCTAGCCTGTGTTTCAGCTAGTCAAAACCAAAACAAACCACACAGATTGAACTGTTAGTATTAGATTTGAAAAGAGTCTATATCATGACTGGAATAAGGGCCAATTACAATGCTACAGTAAATGCTATGACACAGTTAAATACAATACTAACAATGCTGCAATAAAATACACCCTTAAAATAAGACTGTTGTCTTAAATACCTCTTAAAGAGGTAAGAAATTACACCATGGATCCTTCGCTTTCTGGAGTAACTATGTAAAGCCTCCAGACACTACCTAAAAAACAATTAGGAGATGAGGCTAAGAAATCAGTTGTATTGGGAGAAATGAATAGAGTTGATAACCATGTCTTTCTGAACTGCTTGCATCCAGCTTTCAGGTAAATTCCAGTATCTTCACCCAGGCTTACCCTGAATGCCTCCTGAATTCTTCCCATACAACTTCATAATGCCCTCACCTACCACAATTTATTCTCAGCTGTCTCACCCCGACCTCCTTAAACTCCAATTGGAGATGCCTTAAAAGTTAAGGCACCCCCACTTTAACTTTACCAGTTAAACTAAGCAGTTTGCTAAGATTCCAGTTGATTCAGATTTACTCCTGTCTGCTCAGCTATTGTGTTTGGACAGTATTAGCACTTAATGCACTTATTAGCACAAATGCATCCATTAGCACAATGACAGATGCGATTTATTTTCTGATGTGTCACCCCAACCCGTGCCAACTCCAATGCTAGCCTACCTTATCCTGAGATATCTCAATCAGATCAGCCACCCTGCATTATTCTGTCCACCTGACTAGTTCTGAGCTGTCATCCCTAATCCCAGATCTACTTAAATCCAGTCCACTTCCACTGCAAATTACCTGATGCCTCCTTATTTGCTCAGAGATGCCACAAAGTATCATGATCTGCTCTGATCCATTCCCAGATCCCCAGAACCATCTCTAGCTGAGACACTTCAGCATTAGATGGGTCTTTTCTGCAGGAAAGAATGTATATAACAGCATACAAATTAAGATGCCAGTCGTGTCAAGAGCTCTGGAACAAATCCTGCAGCTCCATTCTTCTCCACCCTTCCTAATCCCTCTGCAGGGCTATGTATCTCTCACTGCCAGCTCCGAGACACTGAATCATAAGAAAAGTGCAGTTTGTTAAAGCCTGACACAGGCTTTGGCTCGGCTGGTCATATCACTAAAGGATTTTGTCTCTGATTAATTTCAACCTGTCATTAGAGGTCTCTGGGCAGAATGAAAGAACCTGTCACCCTGTATGTTTCCGATTAATATAACTTCTCAGAAGGTGCCTGGAGATCCATCAACAATCTTAATTAAATCCAACCAAATGGATGACAACTAATCATTCAGGGAGTGGCTCTCTTGGGACAATGGCTGAAGAGTGCATATGGGAGGATGGTAAGGGAGGCAGATGGCTGCTTGTGTAACGTAGCAAAGCCTGTTTAAACAGTGACGTCCCTGATGGCTGTGTTTCAATTCAATTTATCCTGCTCCCTGTCCTTTAGGAGTTAGTTGTTCTTCCACGCCAGTTAAAACTGCCCTCTGCCAAGGTGCCAAAGGGACATTTCTGCTGTGATTCTCCAGCTGCTGCACTTTGCAGACCATTTCCAGGAAAACAATCTCATTGTCCTTTCCCTCTAAACATACATATCCACTGTAAACAGGCAAGATGCATGACAAGCAGTAAAGTGACTCACCCTAGTTAGCAGAAGCCTACCAAAGGGTTTCCAGAGGTAATCTCTTTATCATCCTCAATATTTGATATCTTTACTAAAATTCCTGATTAGTCTCAATTGTGTGTTTTTATGAGTACAGGCATCTGCACTGTAAGAACTTGATTAAGAGAGATGTTGTACACACTCTTCAGTCTGAGTATCATATAAGCCCTCCAGCAGTCACAACATGAGTGATGACATTCAGCCACCATCTAGCTGGTTTGGATTTAAAGCAGTGAAGAGAGAAATCCAGTTAGCAGTCAAGCACAGAAATCAAAAGCTTTTTTCCAAAATATTAGTAGCTGCTGCAGTGACCTTCCTCCTTGTCTGCATTCACATACTTGCATACAACTAAGATTGTAAATCGAATTCACTTTGGTTAAGACTGGCAGTAGTCTTTGGACATTATACAGCAATCCTTTCAAATGCATTATTATGTAAATTAATTGTAAACTCTTCAAGGGTATGAGACCCAGCTTCTCCTCCTGCCTCCTCCAAACAACAGGAGAGAAATGAAAGCAAAGCCCCGGCAGTAGAACCACCTTTATTCAACATTTTGCAGTCCTTGCTGTGCAGAGAAATGGATATTGTGAAGGTTGCTCAGCAGCCTGGAACAGAACTGCAACCACAACTCTTTATCTAGCTGGGGAGGATGCCCGCCTCTCCTGCCCCTGAGGAGTTTGCCTGGCAGCTATACAAGTTATTCATACTACGCACTGGAAGAAATATTTCAGCCTTAATTCTTGCACACCACGTACAATAAATGAAACACATGTAGTATATTAATATAGGCAACAGACACACTGTTAATAAACCATGGACATATTGTGACATACAGGAGACAATAAAGCTAGTATGAGGTATTACTACAGAAAAAACTGCGAATACAAGAGAAACACAAGGCATGGGTGAGCATCTCAGCCATGAAGAGTGGTAGCTGATACTCATTACCTTTTGAGAAGTTCACCACCTGTAAGACTGTAAAAACTAGTTAAAACTAGGAAGACATTAAGAACTCAAAAGAGAAAGCTACTGACACCGGCTCCTAACTCTTAAGTACGAACTAAAAGTTGTACTTTGAAAAATTCAGACAAAACCCACGGAATATCTGTGATAAAGTTACTTTCATATCTGTGCTACTTTCATACCTGTGTTAAGAAGGGAGATGACAATCAGAAATACTCATGCTTGGCAACAGTCATGAAGTTCAAAGCAACAGCCTTCTGTAGTACATACACATAGCAAAAACCAACCAACCAAAAATCCTGTAGGACTAACAAAAAACCTTGTTGACTGGAGATTGTAATATACTGAGTACAGATAATAAATAGCGGTGAGGGAATACTTGGTTGTGAACTAGCAAATTAATGAATCAGGATCCCAAGGAATAAGTTTTTATCTGGTTTGTTAGCTACTCTTAAATTCGTACCACCTTATCTTCAATGCTATTGTTAGTTGACAAACATGCTCATTTTGCTGAGCAGGAAGGCAAAGTGAGGCTTTAGGACATGACTAATCAAGAACTATGATACCCATGCTTATATTGGTATTTCCTCCTGTTATTCCTGCAAGGACAATACATTAAACATAGCATGTCTAATTTTGGGAACAGCAGATAAATTATAACAAATACTTGGACTTGGTTATAAAAATCCACTTAAATTATAGGAAAATCTACTTAAATTACAGGATAAAATAGCAAAAGCAGAATGTGCTAGTACCTGGTTCTTATTTTTTATGTTTAGTACAAAAAGCAAGATCAGAATTTCTCCTCCTGACTATCCCACCTAAGAAAGGGTTTTGAGATGTAGCTAATTAAGAGAATCATGCATTCAAAGAAGACTGATTTTTCTATACAGAAACACAACATGAAGAGAATCTGAAGTAACTGAAGGCATTAATTCAAACAATTTATTTAAATATCATTAAACTGTTCAATAGAAGTTGCTATTCAGAACTAAAGCAGCCTCAATCTGTTTTATCTTAATTTACTTCTCAAGCACATTGTGGCAACTTCAATCCTAAATACACATATCTGTAATCCTAATCTGATTTGAGTAATCCACTTTAACAATTAATTCAGATATATTTACTTAAGTATTCATGTCTCCTGAGTAACTGAAAAAAAGGAATATAAACTGATGAATGCATTTGTTACTATTATTACAGAGGAGATATAAATAAGCAGTTTTCACCTAAAAAAATAATCAGATGAGATCAGTGTATAATGTATGCATCTTCTACATTTACAAGAATCCAGTGATAGTTATGGGCCTGAAGTCTCTTCTGTCAAGGTGCCCTGATTTTAATGCTGCAATATTGTTGTATCACCTGAGAGGCAAACATTGAGATGCATATCATTACTGATATTATACCTATTCATATTTATAACATTATGAATGGGAATTTGAG
Source organism: Cariama cristata (assembly GCF_000690535.1). NCBI lineage: Eukaryota > Metazoa > Chordata > Aves > Cariamiformes > Cariamidae > Cariama > Cariama cristata. The sequence goes on along the minus strand of NW_009636992.1, from coordinate 8,933 downwards.
AGAAAAAAAAAAAGAGATTAAGTGATCCATCCACAGCTAAACAATAGATAGTGACTTAATTAGGGACAGCATGGTAGATTCACTCCTGTTCCTAACTTTTAGTAAAAGGCTTCAGACTTCCCATAGCAATGCGTGAACTGCCTTACAAAATGAAATTACCCCATAGACTCCAGACTTTCATTATCAATGCTCTGTCTTAGGCATAGATAAACTTTGGCTATTTAGTCCGTAGTTACTTCTGAAGAGGAAGGAGAAATGGAGAAATAAAATACCATTATACCATTAGAGACATCACTGCAGTGTGGCCATACTTGCCTCTGCTTTTAAACCCATGACATTAAGTGAATTAGTCTCCCTCCAATGCAAGATCAATTATTTCAGAAAGGTACCCAACATGGCAGGGAACAGCAGACTTTATTTATATCTGCAAGAGATACAGGTTACGCAATAAGGAAGATCTATCCACATGTCAACACTTACTTTTAGGAACTCCAGTCACAGACCAGGACCATACTGCGTTAAGATTTCGTAGAGATACAAAAGCATCTCAGTGCACCTGACTCTGATCATCCACTTCGGCACAGAAGACTAAGTTTTGTATCCAAGCTGCAGAGATCACTGGAAAGGCACCATCATTAAAATGTATTTGTCTTTACAGAAAGCTGCAGATACTCAAAAAGAACAAATCAAAGGCCTCTGAATTGCTAGCATTAAGGAGATAACAAGAAGTCAAGATTAGCTGAGATTTCAGATTTGATGGAAACTTAAAAGAAGCAAAGCATACTGATTTTGCTCTAGTTCTGCACAATACCAGGTAATACACTTTCTGGTGTGAAATACTTAATTGAAAGCTGTGAATTAAAAAGTTTAGTCTCTCATCCTACTGTATGTATCACCCGGGAAGTTAGCAAAAGAGGAAAAACAGGCAGAGTAAGTTACCTGCCCATAGCTATTCAGTTACCCTGGAAAGTAGGAGTATTTGAGGCATGCTTGCTTAGGGAGAAGAGACTTTATTGCTGCAATTTCATAAGGCACAATTGCTCTCCACAGACATTTGTCTTCGTAATTCCTTCACTGGAAAAACTATTTGTTAATAGCAGCTAAAAGTACACCTTAAGGAGGAGAATAAGTGACTGATAAAATACTTATAAAAACGATTAATGTTTTGGAGATTAAAAAAAAAAAAATCCCTGAAATAACTTAAGACATTTGAGCAAGAGTCTGAAGAGCTGTTCCTCTGAAGTCACGTAAGACACAAGGAAACTATACCAAATGCAAAAGGAGAGTAAATTCCTCTTTTGCCCCACATGTTGACACCTGCAAGTCAGGACTGGCTTCACACCACACAGCTGAAATTCAAATCAATGCAGTTGCTAAGATCTCCACTGCCGAAATCCAATCATAACAAAAATGTACTCACTTCATGCACCAGAAAAAATAGTCTCTGTGAGAGTTTTTCTTCCATTTTAAGGCAAACATTTGGAGCGAGGTAAGAATTTACAGTGTCAACTTTCAATGCAATTTTCAAATCAAGCTCTTACAAAGATGGGTCAGTGTTGCCTCATCCTCTTGAGAAAAATCTCATGCATATAATCCCAAAATCTTCCCTGATGTGACTCATTGCGATGAATCATAGCAGTGAGGGCCTCACCCTGATCAAGGCTTTGCCAATAATCCTGCAGCCACATTTCCTTCCAACTGAAACAAAAAAAGAGACACCATCATAAACCATTAAAAAAACCCAAGTCTGCAACTGTAATAGCACTGAAACCATTTTTTTTCTTCCACCTAAGAGGAAAACAGGCCGAGAGATGGCCATAACAAGGTATGTTGTTACTGTGCCATTGCACTCCAAGTCATTTAAAGAAATTCGCTACGAAAATTCTCTACAGAAAATATAAGTTCACTATTAGTTTTACAACATTCTAGAAAAATCAGCAGGCAACTACACTGTTAACCAAAGAGACTAAATTATTAATTGTAGAGAATAAAAACTTCTATTAAAATAAAATCTAGCACAGAGTCCTTATATGATTTTAAGAGTAGCCTTCCATGGCCAGTATGCATAAATCAGCCTAAGAATCAATTTTTTTTTTTCCAAATAAACCATTTAACAATTAGAGAATGACAGTTACTCATTACAAAATGATGTCATACATGGCAGAGACAGAAAAATCATTATGTCTCTCAACCCTGACTCTATTCTTTATCTCCAGACTACATGGTTGAGTATAGGCTTTCTCTTTTTCAATGCATACATTCTCAAACTTTTCATAGCACAGACTACGTCACTGCAACTTTCAGCAGTTCCCTTCCCATTCAGGATCACGTGGACTACTTCTCTCATTTATGTTATATCAACGTATGACAATAATTTATTTATCTCTTCTCCATTGTATCTGCTACCCAGCCACGTAAGCCCATCACAAATTTTGGAAAGAAGGACCAAACATGATGCTCTTTTTAATCTGTCCATATGAGTTACCAAGTACTTGTTAATTTATATATAGAACTTTTTGCTGCTTCTCTGTCCCAATCACAGAAATAAGTACAGTGCCCTCTGTGTTCACTCCATACACCATATATTGAATCAAGCATGGCTGCACTGCCCAGAAGCAGATCTCACCCACTGCTCAAGGAACACCAAAAGAAACGCACAATATGTCATAGTCACCTTCTTTGTGGAGCAGCACACAACCTGTACGCCATGGGAATTAGTTTTCTGTGGTCAACAGCATCATCTATGGTGGGACATTTCTGCAGTGTATAGCAACAGAGACCTCAAAGTGAAGCTTTTATGTGAAGGATCATAGACAGAGGCTTACTTCTGCATTAAAAAAAAAAAAATCTGCCAAAAGGTTCCTTTGTAAAATGCAGCACTTGGACGGACTGTGAGATCACGTTGCTTACCAGCTAAATTCATTAACCTTTGTTCAAGGACTGCCAACATGAGTTACTTGTTTTTTACAGCACTGAATAAGGGCACACGTTAGGAAAATGAGTATACTTGCATTAAGTACTAGACACAAGACTAAGTGGCAGTAGGTAAAAGAAAAAAAAGAAAATGTTTTCCAGCTGAACTCTACAGAAACAACATTGAAAGGAATTCCAGTATCCAAGTGAAGACTTTTGTCAAAAACATTAAATAAGAACACTGTGGTATTTTTATTTTTACATTGCTGTTGCTGGTTTTAAAGAAAATAATTTCACTCTGATTCTGTAACTTGGAAAAAATTGGTACCCCAGGATAAACAGGACTATACAAATATCCTGAAACTACCAACTACATACATCTGAAATGTTATTACCACAAGATACAGATCTATCTTTAATCTTGGCTGATTATTGGACTCTACAGGAAGAGACACCTTACAGTGTACACATAGCAGATCTGATACACTTTTAAGCTGGTTTTTCTCTTGTCATAAATAAATCCTGACATCAACATAAAATGGAACTAGCAAAATCATGATGGTTTCAAAATACTCCTTTATCAAAGGCACACTGGATTCTCTTTTCTCATGCTACCACAAATGAAAACTTTAGGTAACTGGAAAGGTATTGTCACTTAATTTTCTTATAGTTACGCTCTTAAATGCCCCACTTTTGGAAAATGAATCCTTATCAATGAAACAAACCAAACATTTCTCTTCACAAAGATGGGAGTCCAAGAATAACTGGAGATTCCAGTTCCTATTAAACAGATATTCTACTCAGCAGCAGCACTGTAACTCACTCTTTTCTGTACAAAGCAGCCAACAATTCAATAGATTACAGTGACTGACCCATAACCTAACACATACAAATGGTTGTTCTACAGCCTTAGTTCTTAAACTCATGTGGGTGTGAAGTGCAGAAGTCCAAATACAAGTGAGGCTGCAAGCATAAGGACTTGGGAACCACGTCTCCACAGTTAGAGCTAAAGAACAGCAAGGTGAAGATATAATAAGGTGCTCTGGCGACACATACCTACGTAGAGAGAGATTCTGATGCAACAGTTCTGTCAATTCAGCACATTCATCAACCCTAAAAACAAATTACATCTGGGAATAAGGGTTACAAAGCATGCAGATGCACAGGGTAACCTTATTGTAATTGGGTACTTGCTCTAAAAATACATAAACTCCAATTGCCTTTGCTGTTCTCCGAGTTCCAGAAGCCTCCAGAACTCCAAGTCACAGTGTATGTTTATAGTCAGACCTTGTATGTTGCATATAGTCTATCATTTGTAACTCCACTAGGCCTGTGTCACTTTTCCACAATGATGTTTTCTAAAGTAACAAAAATACACAATTGACTGGCTCAGTTGACAATCATAAAAATTGATCATACTGTTGACATAATATTACTGCCAAACTCTGACAAAATATGAGCATGTTTAGCTAATGCTTTGTTAGCAATTTTATGTTACTTTCATAACATTTACAATTCTAAGTAATCATGTTCCATTTTGGAGATAAGAACAGCGAAAGCTCAGATGCTTAGAAGATAGAAACGACTGTATTTCACTGGAGATCCCCTTGATCATGCCTCAGAAGGTACAGATACATATCTTTGCAAAGCAGATAGCAGACAACGTAAGAGCTTCCCTGGTACAGTTTTTCCAGACACATCTCACATCTACAAACAGGGGGAGGATAACATACTGTAGTTCAATGAGACATGGAAACTTCCATGGGATGCAACTGTAGCTTGGATTCTGGAGCAACCATTCAAGACTCCTTGCTGATGCTCACTGCACAGAATGATAGGAGTACCTGAGCTTGCAAGTAAGTGGCACAGGCACCCAGGCTGTGCCTTCAAAGGTACTTCTCTACTGCCATCTGCTGCGCAAGCAAAAGAAAATCCATGAAAAAGTAGAGAACACTCTGTAAAGAGTAGGATGCTGCATAGCATGCTACAGGGAAAAACCACATTTTGCTACCGAGACTGAGAAAAGGTATTACTATAAAAAAGCTCCCATAAATCGATCAACCAACAGAAAACAAAGTATTATGGACCTCTTTTACTTAACAAGCATAACTTTTCAATTAGTCAATATGAGAATTAATAGTACTGTGAAAAATGCTTTTTAATGACAAACATCACAAGTTTCGTGAAATAGGCATTTCCTAAACAACCTGAGAGACCTCAGGCTTATTTTCCTTTTTCAATTTCAGTTGGCCAGTTTTGAAAGCATCCAAACATAGGATGAAGTAGTTCTCCATACTCAGAAAATTCTTCATACTTTTTTGTGGATGGATAACATAATAAAAACTTCTTTAGACCTTCATATCCACACAGAGCTTAGTTCTGGGTCAGCGTACTGGAAATGATGTATTCTACATTTCAACACACTGTTTCTTCTAACATTTTAACACTCCTAAACATTAAATAATCTTAGTCTAGGAAACTATTAACAAAGCTGTAAACTGGTATAAACTGGGATGGAGTATATTGACAACTTCCTTCTGGAAGTGCATGAGATCTTCCCAATATTTTCAGAAAGTCATTAATTTAATACTACAGCAGGACTGACATCAGAAATCTTTGGTGATAGCTATGAACATAGGCAAGATCTGCTATGGCTGAGGGTTAATCTTTATGATGGCTGTCTGATGGCTTATAGAAAGTCAACTGAATGCACTTGAGTAATTGTCTAAAAAGACAGAAATTGTTGCAGGTAATGCAAAGAAAAATTACAAAACTGGGGGATCCAAATGTGTTACACTAGCAATACACACTACAAAAAGTGCAGACATGGTTTATGAACTGCAAGAACCCTTCTTTGTAGCAACTGCAACTTCAAACACTGTCAATGGAAAAACTCAAGGTTTGGGAACCCAAGCACTGACTTGTTTCATACTAATGCATGTATAAACACTAAGTAGACCATGCAAACAAAACTATTCTGCCTGTCAAAAGTGGTTGCCTGAGGGCTGGTGTGGTTAGCTAGCTCCCTGCTGACAGACTTCAGGGCAGCTCACACTAGAGATAGCTAACACTGGGCTATAGGCCTGGGAAGATTCCAGCAAGCCTAGCAATCCCTGTGCGCAAACGGGACAAGAAGTTACCCAATCTATTCTCTGTCCTGCATGAGCCCTCTCCTAAATAAATGGGATGGCATCCTTCAACACAAGCCAGAATTTTGTCACACAAAACCCCAAAAAGTTTTGTAAAGCATTCTGGGTGAGCCCAACTCCTGCTTTGAAGTCAACAGCGGTTTAACCAGGCCTGCACTGAACAGTGGCATCCCCATTCTTAACGCAGTGCTTTGTGATGAGGTATAGAGCTTCTTTCACCCAAGGGCTACCAAGTGCTTTACCATCACTGCACCAAAAAACATGCCTCCTCCAAACAAACAAAGAGGCTAAGATGGACAAAGGATAACCACCACATTGCCCCAGGTCACAGAGCATCTTAACAGACTATTAGGGGTGTCTCACACTCCTCATTCAACACTAACCAATACCACTGTCCAAGTCTTTTTCAGCCTCAGTGTTAAACAGTGTTAGCAGAACTACCATACCACCCACAAGACATAATGTAAAATGTAACTGGAGATGTATCAAGAGATCCTTTAAGTCAAAAGCATTATTAGAGTTACAGCGACTATTATTTGAAGCTTTTTTTCCTTCAAAAAGCATAGTATTGGTACATTACCTGTCCCCTCCAGAGAAGTCTTCAACACTTCCAAACCCAGGGGTTGGCACAGGACATCCCATGTGCTTGAACTGAGCTATGCGAGGTCTGGGAGCTGGAATTTTCCCATGAGACTTTCTGTGTTCCTGCTCCTCTTTGACCCGGATGTTCTCTCTGTCACAGATGAAACACTCGAAGCCATTCAGGTAGTTGGGCAGAGTCATGTCATTCACACCCCACTCCCGCCTCTCCAAGCTCTCTAGCAAGAACTGGTTTTTGATTCCGCCAAGGTTTTTATACTCTAGATACTTCATATATTCCTCTCCATTCTTGTCCAAGAAATCAAGATACTTTGCCAGCTCTTGGGGGCTGTCAAAGTCATCTATAAGAATGATGGAGAGGTTGTTTGGCATCCAGTCCCGCACAGCTGGAGAGCCTCGGTATACTGGGACAGCACCCAAGTGCATCGGACGCCACAACTTCTCTGTCATGTAGTCATCACATATGGCATTCTCCAAGGCTAGATGAAACTTATACCTGGCGATAAAAGTCATAAATTCAGAATCTTCTGTAGTGGCTGTAGAAGTGTCTCTCAGTCGCTCACTGGGAAGCTCACGGTTATGCAGGCATTTCCCATAGGAGTCAACCTAAAATAACAATCAGCATCTTTACAAAGTGATTTGTTTGCCCAGAGATTGTTTTCAGAGCTTGTAGTTCTCTTAAAATTCCTAACTTTGATCAGTTCTTAGTTATCTTAGTTTAGTTTCACTTTCACACCAGGTTCTTCCTTTTGTGACTGTTCCTAGAGTCCCAGTTCTAACAGCTTTAGAGGAAACCGAGTGCACAGTTTCAAAAGCAGCATAAACTATGCTACAGATTGAGGGGTGGGGGGGAGGGTGCAGAAAAGAAGATGTAACCCAAAAAAGTATTTATTACCAGATAAATCAGAAACTGAGAGGTAAATAAAGACATTAAACTCTTTCTATGTTCATTTAAAAGTCATCTTTCTACTTAAGAGAGACCCAGTACTTTTCCAAACAGTTATTACACACAGTTCCTGCCAGTCTCAGCAGGCTGGTAAAAATTTTTAATTTGTTAGACTGAGAAAAATTGATGTGGGGAGCTAAAATAATACTATCTAAAAATGAAAGACAATACACTTGATCTGGAACCTGCTTCATACTTTGACAATACAGTCACATTCAAAAATTCTTTTGTCTTTGCTTCACTATTGAGTACATGATGAACCTGCACAATAAATGAATCACGACCAACAGAAATAGCAGAAATAACTAGCAAAAAGACATTTCAGATAAAGACTAAAAACACATGCTTTTTTTTTAATCTACTGTACTTCAGAATTTTTAAGGAAAATAAGCACTAAACTTTTTTTCTGCTTGAAAGAAACATTATTTCAGTTTATGAAGTTACTCTCCATCAGCTGTGCCACAGCAGTACAAACCATCATAGAAATAACATGGTCCTACCACAACACAGATAAGGAGCAGATTCTCAAAACACAGCAACTTGTCTTTCCATTGCATGCCTATACTTTCAAATCGGAGCAAGGCTTGTAAATAGACAGCCTTCCTGTACGCTAACTTAAAGGTACAGAGATTTCAGCAACCTCTAGCACTTGGTCCACAAGTCCAAGATATTCAGGCTTAGCCCAACTTCTAACTGATCCCGAATCTAGCCAACTCCATAACTAACAGCTACCATCAGGCCTACCTACTGGCATGCGGTGCAGTCTAGACCACGCTTTGGGAAGGAATACAACTATTTTTTCTGTCCAGCTTGTAGTCGGCATGCATCCCGTTATGATTCGTGTCTTGGCTAAAAACAAGGACAAACAAACCCCATTAAAAAGAGGAGGTGGAGAGGGGCAGCCAGGTGGACCCAGCTCCTACAGCAACACCGTGCCACAGTTTCCCTGCGCACCCACCTACCTGGATGTATTTCATGAGCTCCCGCACGTAGCGGTCCCTGTCTGAGGGGACATCGCAGTGGGACTGCATGTACAGCACCGGGGCATAGCCCTTCCGTCGCCACGCGTCCTTCTCGGCCAGGGGCACCGCAGGTCCCCCACGCCGGGCAGCCACTGCAGCGTGAGGGGGTAGTCGGACTCCCGGCGGAAGGTGGCCGTGTAGTTGAAGAGCTGGATGCCGGGCAAGTGCGAGAGGACGTAGTTGTTCATGGGGGACTCCTCATGGAAGAGCGCCCAGGTCTGGTGGGACAGGCGGGGCAGCGGCGCCTCGTAGGCCCTGAAGTCGGTGCCGTAGAAGATGAGGGCCTTGGTGCGGCGGTGCCGG
>NW_009636991.1:6358-21867 GCF_000690535.1 Cariama cristata | reverse complement strand
TGCCTGCCCCGGCTGGACACCCACGGCATCCCCGGCCTTCCCGTCCCGGCCTCGGTCACGTCTTGTGAGACCGTGGTTTGAAGTGTGTCAGAAAGAGGAGGTCGTATTTATAGAATAAGGAACTGTCTCCTTTGCGATGTTTCCTTCAGTGTTTTAATTTAAGCGTGTGGGTAATTAGATGCTGTATGCCTTGCTAACAAATGAGTGGTTTGGATTCCCATCATTCATATAATGATAGTCTGTTATTGTGCAAATACTGTTGGGAATTTAAATGGGCTGTGTGACTCACATTAACTTTCCCAGATCTTTGCAGAAACCGATGGATAATTTGTTCTGTTTGTTTTAATCAGGCTTATCTGAACCTTGTACAAACAGTGCAACCTGTCATTTGGCATTTCACCAAAAAAAAAAGAGTCCATGTGTTACAGTAACAGTGTTCTTTCTCTCTTCACACTTGCATATAGGTTTCATAAAATCAAAAATGTATAGAAATTTTGGGCTGGAGCGTGGGAAATGCTGATTACATACACCTGAAAAGAAAGTTTGTCTTGTAGATCTAGCTGGTGTATCTATAATGCATGCAATTGTATATCTAGTCCCCTTCCTCCAAGCAACTCATTATAGCATGCTGAATTGTATGACTAACACTAGAAATGTATCACAGGCTGCCAGTCATACATTATAAGCTATTAAACATTATTAGCTCTTAGCTAATTAGCACTTAGTAACATGTAGTTGTTATAAATAGCAGCAAAGATTGCCCTTTAGATATAGACACGGCAAAAAAGAGAGTGGAAGTAAGGCTGTTATGCAGCCATGGTAGTCCAAAGATAAGTAAATATTTTGCCAAGATTATCAGTGAAGATGGTGATGTTGAATAAAGGCAAAATCAGGATTTGTGGCTGGGAAAGGAATACAAAAGTCATACAGAATGTGTAAGTAAGACTGCCAAGAGCTCTGAAGGACTGGTGATGAAATTCATGGCTTCTCTAAGAGCTGGAATATGAAATTCCAGGAGGAGGGGCAAGCAAGTTAAAGATATATGAAGAGTTATATTGAGAGCTGTGGATCTAATGGTGACATTTAATGAGAGGAGAGAAAACTGAACTAGACAAAGAAGAAGGTTTCCAGCCATTTGAAGAATAAGTTTCTGGATTAGAATCTCCTTCCCACCCCCTGCCCCCACCAGGTCCTGACCAATAAGAGTAGTGTTTTAAACCCTGAAAGTTAGCTGTCTGCCAAACTGGCATTTTTACAAAAATAGTATTATCATGAAAATTTTTGGGAAAATACTTCTCGATCCGCTATAGTGGTAAAGAGCTTCATTGTTCAGCAGTCTGTAGTAGGACCATGAGCAGTTCACTTTGCCAAAAAGTTCACCCAAGCCACCCGTGCTTCATATTTTTGGGGCTGTGTAACTGCAGTTGCTAGGTGAAAGATCTCCTATTCCTGAATTCAGTCTCTTCATGGTACAGAAATGGATCCTAGACAGATGCTAGGTGCTACAGGTACTAGACAGAAGAGCCTGTAACGTGCCATCTGAAGCAGAGCTTTGTTTAAGAGTTGAAAAGGAGGAACAAGAGTAACTAAGTCTCTTTCTGGGGCTGTCAGTGCTTCACAAGAAGCATAACAGAACAGCATCCTGAGCTTGAGAAAAACTTGCCTCTACACAAAATTCTTGGAAAATGCCAGTTAATGTTACATCTCTATTTTTAAAAAACCTTCCTGAGCTAGCAAGGAATTGTTTCCAAGCACCTCTATCCTAGACAGTGCCTGAGGATTTGCAGGCACTAAACCATCTGATTAACAGAAACGGCACTGGAGATACTGATGAATGACCTACCCTCTCTGATGGAAAACAAGCATCTGTAATACAGATTTATATCTTACTGCTTCTGACAGAACCGAATGCAGGATATTGTAGTGCTAGCTGAGGAGGCAGGCCTTCCAGCGACCATTGGGCCTCCATCCTTACCTGACTTCATTGCTATCGGATTAATTTTTATAAATGTGTTTTTTGTGGTTCTAAACATTGATCCTCAAAAAGGATGCAATTAATACAGACTATAGCAGCTCAGACATTCAGCAAATGGACTGCAGATAACAAACTATGTACACTGATGATTCTATTGATTCCCAATACAACATAAATTTTAAGCTCTTGGTTCTTGTTTTCAAGTCAATTAGTGGACTTGACTAAAGAAACTTAAAATATGAGTTGATTTTTGGGGATATGAGAAGCTCTGCTTCTCAGTGGCGGAAACTCGTGTACACAACAAAGTCTGTAGAAAAGACAAACAACTGGTAAGTCTCACTCAAAGGTACTACAGAAGAATTCACTTCACCACTTCTTATTTCCTTCCCAAACTTTCTACGTCACATTTTTTAATTTACTGAGGGAGAAAACAGGGCTTCAGATTCCCTTCCCCAGTGGTCTGGCAATGGTGGGCTCACAGCCGCTGGTGCCTGCGTGCATTTCCTTTGTAGTTTGGAGCTGCGTCAGATGCAGAGCCTGACGTACCAGAACGGCTATGATGAGTGTGTATTTTACATGTAACATTCACACATGCAGTCAGGAAAACACAGGTAGTTTCACTTTTGGTTAAGAAATCTGAGGAAGACCCTTTTAGAGCTAATTTTACTAGCCTGATAAGTTTTTACAAGTTTAAAGTGGCGCAAAAGATCAATTGCCAGTGCCACCAGTGCTGAGTTTGTTCCATATCCTACTTTTTGGGATGTATGGGAGTTGGATGTTTTAAAATAGTGATAGAATTGTAAGCCTCTTTGGAACAGTTCCATAACAAAAGCAAGAAAGCAGAAGTAACAGTGGATCAAAGTTATACAATGGCAAGATAAAGCAGGGCTTCTGTAAGGTAAACATAAAAGGGGAACATATAGGAACAAAAATTCAGTGCAATTTTGTAAAGAGAGAAAGAAATACGGGATATATTTGAAAGACAGAGAGGTGGGGAAATGACATGTAATGAAGATATCCGTTTCGGTCCTGGATGTAAAACCACGACTGCGCTGTAGTTTTTGAGCCATATGCCTCCTAATCCAGTCTGTGCGTGGTTTGCCTCATTCACACAGCCTGAACATAAGTATGTTAAATTCTTGTTTCAGCTAGATGGAATTGCAATTACTAGGTATTATTGCAATAACACACTTTTGTTGAGATAAGAAAAAACCACCATTTAAGAATTTGATAGTTTTTTATTTTGTTGATTTAATCGGACTGTTAGATTTTTCTGCATTTTTAGTTATTAGTATTACCGAAAGGATCTTTCAGATGACAGAACAAGGGTATAGACTCTTGGAGAAATGAGTGTTATTTTTAAAATGTGTGTAACACGACATGCTCAGTCTTCTTTTACCTTCTTACCTTCATGTACTAAATCTAGGACCAGGCATCCTTGGACAAGTTAAGTCAGAAAGTTCATAGATCTGAATACAGGGGAATGATGATAGAGGGAAGTTCAGTGGGATCAATGAAGGGTGTTCCAGAAGTCTTCCTAATTTAATGACAATGGAAGAAAAGCCAGTGTTTTCTCATTACTCCAATTTAGAATTTTTAAATATTGGGAAGCATTCTTTTTATCTTTTTTTTTTTTTAAATTTTCTGAAGGATGACTTCTTAATAAACTATGCAAACAATTAAAAGAACAAGCTAAATATGCTATGTAGAAATATTAATGTTTAATATGAACAAATGTAGTTAATAAATTGTACTTTTTATTGATTAAGCATTTGTTTAATATACACTGAAATATTCAATTCTAATAGCCTAGGACTTGAAAAAAGAATGTTTGAAAAATAAGCTTTTTCTATGATCTGATTTTAATCCGATACTAATTTAAGCAATAATTACCCATTTTCAACAAGGTAAAATTACTTTCCATAGGCTTAACTCAGTGCTTTTATCTACACAAAAAAAGTCTATTTTCAAATTATTACAAGTTAGTTAATCTTTGTATATCTCTTTCAAAAATGTTTTTCCTTCAACAATTTTCAACTCAGAAACTACTTTAAGAGGTACAATGGCAACAGGTTTTAGCCATGGTTGGCAGGTAAGTCAAAACTCTTACCAATTTCTATATTTGATTCGTACATCAGAATGGATCCAGATTTTCTCCTGTATCATTGCTAAATGAACTGTTTGGTTTTGAAGGCAAGAGGTAAAGTTAAATATATTAACTATGCACAAAACATGTCAGCTAATATAATTCAAGAGACATGAGTTTTAAAAGGATGATTCATAATGTTGGGTTTAAGCACTAGCTGCTGAAGATGTATGAAACCGCAACACAATGTAGAAGTCAGGATTTGTAAGGTTTGCACTTCGTGTGCTAAAGATAGGTTGCTGTTTGATAAAAATAGTTGGTGCTTAAATGGAAGGAGATAATAGTGAGATTTATAGCCAGACCTAATACAGACAACAGACGAGTTGCAGAAATCAGTGTTGTTGGCGTAAGTACACTTGTTTCAGCGTATTCTTACAGTTTGGCTGTCTAAAGTATGAATAAATTGGCATTAATTTCATTAATGAAATTTCACTGAAATCCAACAGACATGCAGCAATATGCTGATATAGGATGTATTAGAACAACTTCAGATTTTACATGCACAAACATGTACATGTATGGATCACAACCATTAAGGAAATATCTCATTTAAGGTATATTTTTTATACATGGCATGTAAAATTAAATAAAGGCATGTTTTTATACTGTACATTTTAGATATGTGGTTTCTGCTTTCCTTTTCTAAACCTCCTTTAGAATAAAACATTACTGTTACTATTGAATCTGGTAAGACTTAAGTCTAACCTGAAAAATATATGAACACAATCTTGTCCAAGCAAAAAACTTTCAAAGTAGAGTGTCAGTGGATCTATAAAAGGAAAAATAAAATATTTTGACTGAAAAATAAATATTTTCACTGAAATATCTCAGACATAGAAAAGTTCTGTAAATTGGAAAATTCTTGAGTTGCTGCTCTGGCATTCCAGAAAAATCTGCAGGAGCTTTTGGCAATTAGAGATTTTTTTTGGCAGAATAAGTAAAAAAGTATGCTCATTTTTATAAATGCCACTGCTGTCCCTTGCTGGGTGCATACAGGAATTAGTGAGAAGAAACAATTAACGTCAAGTTGTGGCACACAAGATCCAGCTATCCTGGACCCTGTTGCACAAAAAGCCTCATTTACCTTCTGCAATGGGATCCAACTGCCTCTCGTAATAGCACAGGGGAAAGTGATTTCCACTTCCAGAACAGTCGGTGATGGTGGTGAACAGGGGTTTGGTCGGCTACCGTGTGGGCTGGAGTTCGGCCTCACCAGTGCTGTAGGGGAAATGATAAAGAAACTGTTTAAAACTGTCTCTTCTTCCTGTGAGAGCAAGATACTTTTTTACAAGTCCATTCTCCCCTAAAGCAATAGTGTTACTTTACTTAGTATCAATAATTCAACATTTAAAAAGCATTTCTCTTAAAAATGTTAATATCTGGCCCTCATAAGGGTGTATGATATACTTCAACATGATTTTAAAGTATGAAAAATTGAAGGCATAGAATAATTTAAGTCTCAATAAATATTATGCTACATTTTTAATAGATTTAAGTAATAGGCAATATATAAAGAAGAAGGAAAATGAGGAATAAAGCAAGCCTTTTCTTGATGACTTGTGTGATGTCTATGCCTAGACAGGGGTGTAAATGTCCTTCTAGCATCCCTGGTGGGTTTCCTCACCAGCTGGTTTGTACCCTCAGCCGAGGGCCTTCCTCAGCCAAGAGGGAGGAGAAGACTCATCCCACACAGTGAAGAGGGAAAGGATGGTTCTGTCACCTTGCCTGGAGAAGACCGCATGAGTTAAAGAGACATTTTCAATGGGCGACACAAATGACACCTAAGGGAACACGTTTGTATGCGGAGCAGGTCTCATTCTTTATGTTTGTGCCTGGGAACGAGCACAGCATCTTTTTAGTAGAGTTGAGGCAAGAAGCACGACGAAAGTATTTAGTGTTAGCCGTTCTAGATACAAAATATTCTTGAGACTTTTAAAACTGTGTTGTCATTTCCTTTTTAAGTCTTCTTTTGAGCAGCAAGTATACTTTAATCAACTGTTTTACATTACAAATAAAATAAATAGGAGCTTGGATAGATGAAAGATCTGGATTACACTCAAAAAAAATAAAAATCTGTCTCTAATATTAGCAAAAGCTATGATGTGCTAAGGAAAGAAAGTACCAGGCTGACACAAAAAAGATGTAAACTGTTACAAACAGCTAATGAACTTCAGAGGTTTTAATATTTCCTTGAATTCTTTAGTGTAAGTGACTAGCGATTACGAAGTTTTTTACCTATTTAAGCATGTCTATGCTGGAGGTTTTTTCTGGTGTATTTTTGTAACCTATACGTGATGCTAATACATATATGACTTAAGCACTCCCGGAGCACTCATTGAGCTTTAGTTTAAATTATGATGCCAATTCTGTGTGACCTTGGACAAGCTTGGATAACTTTTCTGATGATCAGTTCAGTACTTGGCAGGAGCTCAGTGAAGCTTAACTACATGATAATACCTATAGAGAGATATGGATATATAGATATATAGATATAGGTGTAGATAGCTGTTTGAATTTCTTGTACATAGATGGGTTTAAGGTTAAAAATATGGTTGTATGACAGATAACAAAAACCCTCATTTTGTGTTCACAAAATAGAAACTTGTTAAGCAGTGCCTTTTCGGTACCAGACGGAGGTGTGGCAGGCTGGCTGAAATGGCGATTGACTCTCCTGTAGGTGTGTGGTACCTCTGGAAGCTAGCCAGTAGCTCTAAGTTGTAACTGATTTCGCAATTCCTTTTTCTACAAATTTTCAATTGACTTAAAGGGCAATGAAAGAGTGGACATACTATGAAAAACACCCGCCGCCCCCGCCATGTGTTAGTACGAGATAAAGAAGTATATTTTGTCTTAGTTCACCGTGTATAGGATTCCTCTGATCTCACTTTAATATCTGAAGGTTACTGTCTAGTCTTAGCTAGTTGGATATGGTCCTTCGTTAGTCAATAGAGAGAGATGGCCTCTTCTAAAGGACGATTGATCCCTTCTGTGTTAAGGTGAGATAAATGGCTGTCTGGAGGTGTCTTTCTGTTGTTTATAAAGGGAACCTAGAGAATGAGTTGTTAGGCAGCTAATGCTTGGTGAGGTGAGTCCTGCTTAAAGTGCTGTTGAATTTTGAGATCTAGATTTGAGGCTGAAAAGTAGTAAGCACTGTCAAGATAATTCAGAAGTTGTTAAGTAGTGATGGCTCCATGATGGTATTCTGGTTTGTATTCTTTCTGACATAAAGTCATTGTTTATTTTAAAAAGCAAGACCAATGTATTATTTTCCTGTTAATTGTTAAGTATCCTCTCAGAAGATGGAACATCTCTTTTCTATCTTTGAACACCTAAGCACCCTGGCTGAAATGCTGTCGCCTGGGAAAAATCCTATTGCCATGAAGACGGAAGTGGTAGCTTCACTTGTTTTTTAATGAAACTGGCTTATGTGCTCGCATTTTGCACCAGGATTATTTATTGAGGATTGCAGTCCTTTTGCTTTTATGAGGCGCGAAAGCTATATTAGCGTCCATTTGTAATCAGCTTTGGAGAAATTAGAAAGTGATCATCATTTATATCAGCTTGGAAGCTGTTTCTAGGTGAAGGTGATTTAAATTTACAAATAAGTTATTTCTGAAGAATAAAGGAAACAGTGACATTAAGCAGCTGCCTGATAAATCCAGGTCAAAACTCCTAACTAAAAAAGCATCAGGTATCTCTTTGGCTAGAAATAAAAATTACAGAGAAGAACAGCCAAAGCTACCTCACATAAACATTTAGAAAACCTGAAAAGTTAAGCTTAAGTTAGGGACTAACCTGTGCAGTCTGGAAAACAAATGAACTTGCATGCTTTCATGATTTAGTTACTTTTACTAGCTACCAGCTGAACTTCAAATATGATACAGGCGAATTTTGTTTCTATAGTTATCCACTGGGAAAGAGAATTATTAACTAATAACTTTCATAATAACTTTTTTTTTGACCTCTGTTCTCTCTCATGTAGTATTTTCAACCCTCAGAATTATGAAAAGCACTGGAGAGAGTACACAAGAACACATCTAGTGGCAAATCAAAGATAGAGGCTACCTCTAGCAGGGAGGGTGTAGCCTTTTCTGCAGGTCATCTGTGTCTGGAAAGGACATGTATACACTTCCCATGCAGAAAAATCCAGTTAAATGGTGAATTAATTAAATATTTTGAAAAATAATTCCACTCCATTTTTCGGGGATTTTTTTTTCCAGCATTATAGCTTGCCAACTACGTAAAGTACTAATTGTTTTAACCCATAAATTGAAATCGCTCAAGGTGCCATTTTATTTCCTAGGTCTTGTTCATAACATGCACTTACAAATGCACAGTTATTGAAAGATTTAAAATGTAAAGATATTAAAAGTCAGATTTCTGGGAAGTATGGGAATCCCAAGTTACATTGCATGGGCTTAGCATCCAGGTTAGGTCCTGAGCCTCTTAAAAATATCTGTGGAGAATGGGCACCCAAGAAAAAGGGCCTCAGAACCCTATGGCATTGGAAGCAGCCAAAATAGCCTGGAATTAAATATGAAAAATTATCTAAGTAGGAATGAAATGTGGAAAATATGAGATGCTTTGACACACAACCATTTTAAATTTCCTTTCCTGAGAATCCTGAGTGTGAACATTCTCCTAGAGTAATGTGCTTAAACCAGATCATCATCTTAGATGTTTTTTTAGGAAAAAAAAAAATAATCCAGCCCCCCCCAACCAACACCGAACCCCCAGGGAGAATAAGACAGCCAAACTCTACAATAGCCAGGACACTTATCTTGAATATTTGAGTTCTTTTCAAGTCCCTATTCTGCCGAAATATGGCAGGGACTTGAGCTTACCCCTCCTTGGTGGCAGGGAGATGCGCTGATGCTGTGCACAGTGCTCTCTGTGTGTCTGCCGGCAGTTTAATTCCAGCATCCAGCCGTGGGGTACAGCAGGTGAGGAGTGTTTGGTGCTTTGTGGGTGAAGGAGATACACATGGCGGTGTACAGACCTTGCTGTCTACCGACATCCTGGTATTCCCGATATTTCCTATATAATAGGATAAGGACTCTGGTTGTGTGATGGGCCATGCCTATGCAGGGGATGCTGTTCAGACATACTGGGTTATATGAGAGGTTTTTGTGGGCAGGCAATAAGGGCAGTAGGGCACTGTTGGGGAATGTGCTCCTGTACTCGGGGGCTCCTCCGGATTTGGGATTTGCATGTAAAGAATTGGAGGGGAGAAGTGGCTTATGTGGAAACATAAAAGGAGAATAAGAGGGGAGTCAAAACACTGCATTAGGTTCAGCACTGGTGACTTGGGAGGCTCTTTCAGCTTTGGGTGTCCTGGGTTTTGGCCTAAATTATGCCTCTCAACAGCTTGTTAGCTCATTAGCCATGTCACTTCCCAGTAGCTGAGTGGCAGAACAGTAAATGTCTAGGGATTTAGACATCCAGGAGTGTTAGCTGTGCCTCAGTGATAGATTTAGTGGAGGAAATCCAGCTGAAAGTGAGAACGAGCATTGTAGTCCTCATGTTCTGCAGGTATGCCTACCCTGAGAAGCAGACCTACATGTACCAAACAAAGACCCTGACTTATTTCTTGTTATGACCTAACAGGAGCTTGGGCCCAGATTAGGAAGAACTAAATCTCACGTATTTCCTGCAATGCACGTGGCTGATCCAGGCTGAAAGCAGGTCCAAGGCACAGGATTGAGGATGTATGGGGGGGAAAGAGGGGCTGGGAATGCGAAAGTCTGGCTTAGAGAACGTGCTTACCTGTGTAGCTAGACTTCTTGGTATATATCAACAGAAGCGTTTAGGCACCTGTTTTATCTCTTAGATACCTCGTTGACTTCGGTGCTTTAACCCCAGTCTATGTCTTATCCTTGTGCTTGAGACAAAGCATATTCTGGTGCTGCTTTCTGCTTCAGACTGCAAAAATCTGTGTTCCATCTTTTTTTCTTTTTGCTAGCTGACACTAGAATAAATACAAATTGTTTTAAAATGAGGCACATTAGCGTGCACAGCCACACTCTACAGGCTCCATACGAAGGGAAGGTGGGTCGTTCTCGCAGAGCACAGGACCCATGAGAGTGATACGAGAAAAAGACCACCAGGACAAAGTTACGCTGGATATTTTTTTTCCCTCTTGAGATGAGATTTTCAGTGTATTAAGTTTGCAGGCCTCACAGAAACTCTTCCCACCATTCTATTTGGGGTGATCTGTGTGTATATACATAGGAGAATATATGGTGTGAACAGGTGCTTGAAGCTAGGAGGAACTAAACTGAGGCTGAGGCAGTGGTTTCTTTGAATTAAATGTGTGTTCAACCTTTTGTCATCCAAACTTCTGCAGCCTGGCCCTTTTGGTAGGATCCTGTGTGGCATTACTTTTTCTGAGAAGACGGTGAGTTCCCGTTTCCCCAGCTACCTGCACCTTTTATTGCTTCCAACAGGAACACTGGAGTATGATCCACCATGGCTTGCCCAGGACAAACACACAAACTTCAGTTAGATTTAGCAGGATCCAACAGCCTAGTGAATTACAATCAGTTACGTGGTATAATTCAGTGTTGCCTTTGTTCAAGCAAACATCTTAAGGCCTGGATTTCCATATGTTAGAAAACCACTATACTTGTGCGCTTTCCATCCATTTGGACTGGATGAGGTAATTGAGCTTATTACACTCACAGGAGCAAATCCATTGTGCTTGACTGTTTATTCTTCCCTCTCGATCTGTGACAGCCCAAAAGTATTTAG
The DNA here is from genome assembly GCF_000690535.1 of Cariama cristata. Classification (NCBI taxonomy): domain Eukaryota; kingdom Metazoa; phylum Chordata; class Aves; order Cariamiformes; family Cariamidae; genus Cariama; species Cariama cristata. Next base: position 10,996 of record NW_009636991.1, on the reverse strand, counting down.
TTTCAGTTTGTGTCAGAAAACCTGTTTCCACCATTTGTTGTCCACGTGTTTGTCTGTTTGAGGGGTGGTAATGGCAAGCAGTGAAGCTGCTTTTAATGTCTTGAGACAATTCAAATGAGCTGGTTTGACTTTTCCTTAGAATAAGCAGGATGTGCATTTGGAGCCTAGTGTAAGTACTTCAAAAATATTGTCTCGTGTTAAACTGTGGCATTAAAATTTCATATATTCTGTCAGTGTTTGTGACTGAATCCTGATGTCTCTGTTTAGTAAGTGGACCCATTGACCTCAAAAGATGTGTACCACGTAATGAGAGTATGTGTTATCCTGGAAGAAAGGCAAGTATTTGTGGACACTAGGGTGAAAGCTGTCCTTGCCCCACAGTTACCTGCAGTATTGACAACACAGGAGAGGGATACAAAATTAAGAACAAGCTTACCACGACAGAGAGAACTTGCACTGGGACAGAGATGTCAGAGTAGAGGTGAGCTGAGTAAGCATATACCACGCCAGTGTGAAGGGAAGGCTTGTATTGGGTTGTATTATATTGATATTACATCATTTAAAAACCAAACCAAACCAAACCACCACCAAAACACCCAAATCTGACGCCAGGAAATTAATAAGGTGTATAGCTTTGTTTTTGAACAAGTGTCATCACCATTTCCCAAGTTTGTTTACATAAGGAGTAAATTGGCTTATTCTTGTCCATGTGTGCAACTTCCAGGTATATCGTTAAAAAGTTTGGCTGGCTATGACTCCCACAGTTGGTGCAGTAATTGTATAGTTGTTACCAGGCACTGAAATGGCTCTGAGTCTGTCTGCTGAGGATGATAGTTTAAATGTGAAGCTGCTAAAGTTTGTTTAACATGTCATGTAAAAGTCTGTTTAGTTACATTTTCACAGAATTCACCCATTTCTGTAAAAATAGCTCAAATGGGATCATTATTATAGATTAATATAGATAAGTCTGCATGGCTATCATTCATGCTTCATAAAAATTCCATTTAATTTTTAAAATCTGTTGCTAAATTTTTATGATGCAAAATAATCTTGAGTCAGGAAGGATAAGTAACCATTGTAATGCAACAAAACCAGCTTCACAATACAAAGGGATTAATTTAAGGGTGATCATTTAAATAATAGCTAATAAAATCAAACTCATTTTATGTACATTTTAAGAGCTAGACTAATCAAAGCTTAAAATGTGATAGAATAATAAAGCAAAGCTCATTAATTTGGTATAGTGAAAATACAATCAAAAAGAGCTGGAATAAGCACTAGCCTATAATAAGAGAAAAGTGCTGAGCCTTTAATCTTATTCTCACTGAAATCATTGTAGAAATTCAGAGCATCTTCAGCTGGAGTCCCAGCGCACTGGTAGAAGGCCAACCTGCTCTTCTCCCGCTATTATCAACGACATCTGGTTGTGCTGGAGGGATGTGGGAACATGATGTAAAGGGTGGCATTTCATGCTAGCTACTCTCTGTTTTGAAAAGAAGGGAGAAAAAAGGGAGAAGAGGTAACCCACTAACATGCAGTCATAGGGACCAGGGTTTCATCAGCAAAGACTGACGGTCAATCAGGCACACTTCTGCATATTCCATAAATTCGTAATCTGGTAGAAAAATGAGGAATCATCAGAATATTTAATGGAACATTTAAATTGCCAGTGCAAGTTCAGGTGTTTAAGTAATTCTAGCAGAGTTATACAGTAAAATAAATGGCCTCATTACTCTGAGTCTGTAATAGATTAAGCTGTCCTTGCATTTTCTTTTGCTGGGTTTCCTACGGAAGAAAGCCTTGTGCATTTTGGAGCCCCATCTGATTTCAACAAAATTGGAGAGATGGGTAGTAGTCTTAACACTATTCAATTACAATAAGAAAAGATGCCTGGGAAGAAGAGAAAAAAGCTACAAGTGCATCTCTCCGAAAAGCTGTCCCTTGGGATCACCCTTACACAAAAAGGAGAAAATTTGAAGTTCCCCAGCATAAGAAAAGCTTCAATCAACCATGAGGTAAAATCCATAGGAAACGAGACTTCATTAGTTCCAGAGCACACCGAACTTGTTATTATTCAGCCTGTTTAGCAAGTTCAAATTTTAGACAACTCTTTTTCTTTGATATGTCACCTGAAGCTTAACAGGGTATTAGATCTCCTGCTTTTTATCTGTGTAAGACTACAATGAAAACAACAAAAAAACCCCAACCCGGTGTTCCCTAGGTGATTTTCTTTCTGTGTGTATATGCATATATGTGACAGGAGAAGGAAGGGTGAGCACAAAAGAACTGAAATGTCCTTTTTCAAGGTTTGATGAGGCGGGGTCTTCCCCAGCCTGCGTTCTGCCTTCTGACATCTGGTGGGAAAGTCTCTCCATTACAGTCCTTCCGCTGAATTTTTCCGAAATCCCACCCACCCGCGACTCTGTGGGCTCCTCTGACATTTGTGGGTGCTTAATGCCGGTGAAAACCAGGGCGCTTGTGGATAAGGAGGTAATTCTGGTGTCTGGCAGGGAGCAGCAGATATGCCGTGAAGCTTAAAGTGGGAGGAAAACGAAGAAGATTTATGTAGCGGGTTTATCGCTTTAGCAGCAGCAGCAACATCTCCCTGCATCCCAGGCTATGCCTTCTGTGCAGAGCGGAGATGTCTGAGATACCTCTGAATTGCTCGGAAAAGCAAATTTTTCCATGCTGAGCTCTGAGCCCTGACCCTGCTTCCAGTTGCCGAATCCCAGCACAGCTGCCTGACTCTGTAGCCGCTACGGATGGCTGCCCCTCACCACAAGTAAAAATGCTCATTTTGCTCATTCTGAATACTGAGTTTTGGGGCTGCAAGCACATACAGAAACAATTGGTCCTAAAATATATTTTTAGAAGAAAACTATAAGCGGTTAAGCATTGGTCAGAATGACAATGTCAAAGTGATTCTTGTGACCATACAAGGTACATCCCCAAGGACCTAGGTTTCCCTCAGTTGTTGCTTGCCATCCTTACATTACTTTTGGGCTGGGTTTCAGAAAATAAGCATTACCTGCATCCAGGTTGCGCTAGGGGAGGTTCAGGCTCGACATTAGAAAGAACTTCTTCACTGTAAGAGTCGTTAGGCATTGGAACGGGCTCCCCAGGGAGGTGGTGGAGTCACCATCCCTGGAGGTGTTCAAAAAACGTTTAGATGTGGTGCTTCAAGACACGGTTTAGTGGGTTTAGCGGGCATGGTGGCGTTGGGTATACAGTTGGACTTGATGGTCTTTGAGGTCTCTTCCAACCATAATGATTCTATGCTTCTGTGATTCTAAGATCAAGCCAAGATGTGTATGCTATGTTTACCATGCCCCTTGGGTGAGAAAGAAATGGAAATTTGAACTGACTTGCTATGTGGGGCAGTCTGGCAGGTGGTGAAGTCCTTCAGGTTGGCCAGAGCTGAGGCTGTCGGTCCCTCAGGGCAGATGTTTTGGGGGGATGACGGATGCCAGCCGGGTGCAGGGAGTCGGGCGGTGACATTTCTGTCCATCCCCAACGGGATGTTTAGCACGGGTCACCGGGTACTAATGTCACCCCAGTCAGGTGAGAGTGGCCTTAGCTGTAACACCAGAGAGAGGCACACACAAACTCTTCTGAGCAGGACCAGGGCATCACAGCGCTCCGCCAGCATGCAGTCCGAGCTCCGAATAAGACCAGGTTAATCTAAGGCATCGCCAACTACTCCCTTCAAAGGGATCAGGCAACGAGAGCCACAAAAGCAGAAGAACTCCAGGGCACACATCCTTTAGCCTTTCCTACCATGTGGTTGAGGAAGGAGGAAAGGCTTGAGAAGGAGGGCAGAGCTGAGGCAGTCTCACTCCCTAGCCCTGCAGATCCTCTCTGGGTACATAAAGTTTTCATTCATATTTATACAAAGAGAAATTACTTATGTTCAGACTATTGACTGTGTAATCCATTAGCTCCACATTTGTAATCTCATTGAAAGGTATAGCTACTTTAAACAGAAAATCTAACTTTTTACATATATGGAGTGGATTTTTTTGATTCTCCATTAATTAGAGGCATTTTTTCATGCTAACTTAATAGCTGCTTGTCCCCAGCCAAGCTGAAAGGCTCTTTGGTTCTTTTTTTCTCAAAAAAAAAAAAAAGTTTCCTTTTGGTCTTGTTTTTTAAGATATCTTGAAATCTGCAATTCAGAACATTTAAAAATGATCCTATTCTATTCTTGCTTTGGTGGCACCCCCCAACCCCCCGCCAAATTCAGGCTGTTTTGGAATAAATACGGCAGATAATATTCTAAATAATAGTACTTCTTCTGCTCTTAACTCTTGGAAAGCTCTACTTTTGCCTGTACTCAATATGCAGAAAGATGATCTCAAAATACACCTTTTTGCCTTACTATTAAAACACCATAAAATGCAAAGTCTGTAACAACCTTTAGGGCATCTTTTAATGTTTTTTAATGCACATACACAAGCCTAGTACATTCTTGAGTGCAATTCTCTTTTATTTTTCCTTCCCTTTTTAAAAACATAGATGGTTACAATTCAGAGGAAGAAAGACTTAAAACCAGAAAGGAATACTGAGGGACTGAACAACTTATTGCTATCTAATGCACTGTACCCTTCACTAAACTTACTGAAATTTGGATGATATTAT
>NW_009636991.1:0-6345 GCF_000690535.1 Cariama cristata | reverse complement strand
TTGTAACTATAAAACAGGTGTAGTATCATTTCTCTAGAAAAAAACCCCAAAAAGGTAAGTTCACAGTGACTGAGTTACTGGGCTAATAAGCTTTGACACCTTTTTTACCACAATTTGTGATGCCTGTTTTTAAAGTGACACTACACAGATTAGAAGATGCTATATCATGAGATAATAAATGGCACCATGAATATCTACAGTAAAGTCTAATCCTTCCTGTAGATGAGTTCTCAAGTCTGCCAACGCATGCTGCCCTTGGTAAAGAGGTTTCAGAACAACGTAAGTACAATTCATTTTGTGAAATCAGCTGGATCCTTACTTACCTTTAATACTCTTGGTCTGCCTAACCTCCTGTTTTCACAAGGTCTCCTTTTCTTTAACATAATTTAATTATATAAACATAATTAATTCATTAAAATAATTCAAGACATAATTTTGGAAATAATTATATTTATTTTAAAATTAGATGAAAATCTTGTTAGGTAAGGAGGTCTGCTTTTTGTCCCGTGTTGTCTATAATGCAACCTTTAATGTAAAATTGAAACAAAATTAACATACATTTAACCAAGGATAAAACATTTATTCATTTTGGAGTTCTTTGTAGCATGACTGCAAGAGCTGATGCTGTTTGATACACAGGAAAATAGGAACTACCATATTGTATCAGATTAAGAAAAATGCACGCATGAATGAATTCCATAATATAGTAACCCAAATTTAGACCAGATATGTGTGAACACTTTTTTCTCCTTTCTCCTGTGGTTTTTTTTTTTCTTTCCCTTCTGATTTCTTCCTCTGCATGCCTGATTTAGTGACTGTTTCTATTGCCTGCTCTGAGTCCCGCAGATGTAGGTGGAGAAACAGTTGGGGTTTTTTTCTTTAAAAAAAAAGGAAAAATGGCTAGTATTTTTTCCTGGATATAGTTTGGGGCTTTTCCCAAGCTCACGAATAATACTTGCTGTACCTCCAATAAGAAACCAGCGCTACACAATATATTTTCTCGTAATTTACACCTTTGTTGTGCAACAGAGCCCTGTAGTCACCCCCAAATATTTGACCCATGGACTGTTCCCTTGGTGTAATAAAGCACACACCTGTTGCTTATTAAATATGTAATATAACCAAGCAAATTACCTTAAAAAGAAAATGTAAGACTTTCCAAAAGGTGGGGAGGCCAAGTATTGTTCTACTTTTGATCAGAATTCTTCTGGTGGTTTTTTTTTCCTGCTTTTCACATGTATTATAGCCGAGATTCAAAAAGAAATTGAGGAGCCACAGCACGAAATATTGCAACACCTAACTTTTTGGTACGTGCTTCACCCAGAGCAAGACTCAGAAGCTATGCCTGGCAGCGTAGGGTCTGTAACGCATAGAGAAAGTAAGGTGCCTTATGGTGATATATAAAAGATCTGAAAAGCTCAGTAGTGACTTGTCAAGAGCTAGCAAATGAGAAATGAGGAGTGCAGGTTTTTAAACCTTTCCCCTTTAGGGAGCTTAGCTGCTTTACGAAGTATTAGAAAGAAGCATCTTTATATTTCAGAATAGCTACAGTTCTCACAGCCTGGGGGATTTTGCTCATTTTGATGAGACAGTATAAGAAGAAAGATCCCTTCGTATGATATTCTAGGGGGTAGGTCAGACAAACAGCATTCATCCCAAGTTTTCTTCATCTTTGTTTAACTCTGCTTCGTTGTTGAGTTTGGGGGAGTAAAGTACCACCCCTGATAGGGGAAGATCAATAGGGACCACTTAAGCAAAGTGGATGTATCTGGTTGGTGGGACCAGGTGCATCCAAGTGCCCTGAGGAAGTTGGCTGATGTTCCTGTGAGACCACTCTCTGTCATCTGCAGGTGTTCGTGGTGATGGGAGAAGGTCCCAAATGATTGGAAAATGGGAAATACACCCATTTTCAAGAAGGCAAGAAGGAGGATGTGGGGAACTACAGGTCAGTCTGCAGGAAGATTATGGAGAAAATTCTCCTGGAAGTCATTTCCACACACATGAAGGACAAGACGGTGATTTGGAATAGTCAATATGGATTAACTAAAGGCAAATTCTGCCTGACCAACCTGATTGCCTTCTCCAATGAAATGACTGGCTGTGTGGGGAAGGGGAGAGGAGTGGGTGTTGTTTATCTTGGCTCTAGTTAGGCTTTTGACATGGTCTACCATAACATCCTTGTAGCCAAACTGGGCAGATATGGGCTGGATGGGTAGTTTATAAAATGGGTGCAAATTGGTTGAACTGCGAGGCTTAAGGAGCAGCTAGTGGTGTTCCTCCGTGTTCAGCACTGGAGCCCATACTGCTTTTAGTCTCCACCAACAATCCGGATGACAGTGGCAAACGCTCCCACTGCAGTGGTGACACCAAGATGCGGGGAGCCATCAATATGCTGGCGGGCAAGGCCAGAAGGATCAAAACAGGCTGGAGAAGTGAGCTCACAGAAATTTTCACAAAGTTCAACAAGGAGAAATGCAAGTCCAGCATCTGGGACAGAATAACCCCACGCAACAGTACAAGCTTAGCACTGACTATCTAGAAACGGTCTTTGCAGAAAAACGCCTGTAGGTGCTGGTGGACGCGTTGAACGTGAGTCAGCAGTGTGTCCTAGCAGTGGTGAAGGCACGACATACAAGAAAAGTGAAAGCTGTGTTTGTTCAGGCCCTTTAAAGAAGGGAAAGGGGAGATCTAACTGCTGTATTCAACTACTTATGGATGGTTACAGGGAAGATGGAGCCAGAGGCTTCTTGGAAGTGCACAGCAAAGGGATGAGAGGCAATGGACACAAGAGGCAGAGAAAGAAATTCTGAGAAATTCGTTTGGATGTAAGGAAGAAAATCCTTCACGATGAAGGTGGAGAAGGGCTGGAGAAGCTGGTAGGTAGAATCTTTGTCCTTGGAGATTTCTGAAACCACAGGACACAGCCCTAAGCAACCTGATCTAACTCTGAAGTCAGCTCACCCACGACCGGGGTTTGCACCCCCAGCTCAGCCAGACCTCCAGACATCCCTTTCAACCCAATCTTTTCTCTGATTCCTGACTTTCTTGCCTCTAAAATGAAAGCAACAAAGTCTTGCTCCCAAAATGACATTGAATATGTACATCTATCTGGGTTTGTTTCCATCCTGGAGGATGTCATTACTCTCTAAGCAGCATTTATGTTAGCATGCATAAGCAATCCGTGTCATTTCATATCTTAGGGGAATGGTTTTAAATGGTAAAAAAAATATTATAATGTTTATCTGTATCACTTATGTGTAGAAAAGAAAGAGTGGTTACTTCTGTTATTTTTTTGCAGTCAGTTTTTCCATTTTATGTGCAAGCTTTGAAAAATCAATGGTGATTCCAGTATGCTAGTTAAAAACCCTATTTCCTTCAAAATCCAATAACCAGCATGATTTTAATAAATGCCTGTGGGAGGCTTATTAAAGAACCCCAGAATAACATTGCTCCATTGCCTTTCCATTTCCCATCAGTTTTTCAGGAGTCAACTACCTTTATTTTTGTATATGAATATTTGGAATGTACCAGAGCTTTTGAAGAACTTTAAATTCGGTGAACTAGATTCTCAGCTGTGATAAAAACATGAGTGTGTAGCTGTGTATCTGTATGCACATTGTGAAGGGGACTTTTAGGCACTGTTGGACTGTCCCAGCTCACCGAGCGTCAGGATTTTTATTTTAATTTACAGGGGCTGGCTTTTGGAATCCGTGCTTCCTCTTCCTCAGATTTAGGGGTTGACAGTAGAGGAATGTTGTAGGATGCTGCTGCACATCAGGCTCTAAGCCACTGCAGGTCTCCTTACATTGAAGTTTTCCTGATGAGAGCTGTGGTCTGTGTCCTTGCTTATTTTAGGACCCGAAGTTCAGTATTAAGAGGGATGGAAGATGCAAGTAAAAACCTAATCTTTATGAACAAAATGAGAAACCAAGAACCTAACTGCTAAACTGAAGAACAGTGCCGCAACTGGCACTTTTGGTTAGTTTAAGTTAGTAACATGGTGGGTGATGGGAGGGGAGGTGTCTCTTGGGAACGATAAAGGAGCAAAATTGTTGGTAGACATTAGTGAACTCATCAGTTCTTAGAGACAAAATCTACATGTGGCTACCAAAACATAAATTTTCTTTTTCTCTATTTAGCAGCTCAGAACATGCATGCCTCTGAGTAAAATCAGTGTTTAAAAAAGAGATGTACCACACCCACATATATGCAACTATTCAGAAACAAGTTTTTCTTTTCCTGATTTTTATGCCGTGCTGTTCACCTTGAAATGGAAATGCCGAAGTTGTTCCAAACACTATACCTGTGGTGAGTGCCAATGCCCATTTTCATGTTTTATGCTTTTCTTTTAGCGTGTGGAAGAGCCCTACAAATTAATGAAAAGTAAGAAAAGTGACACTAAGTCAAAAATGAAACGAGCTGAAGGAAGAAAGAGAGAACATTCATATAATAATTGTGTTTCCTAACTGTATTGTGTTCTAAGGCCACAGTATTCAGCTGGGGATTTTCCAGTCGGAAAGATATAAATACAGGCTGTGTAGGACAAAGACTGCCAAACTGGTATTTCCAGAAAATGGTAAATTTATCGTATCGTGCATGTGCAGCATGTACAAATGCACCTTTGGAGATGCTTCAGGCTTTACTAGGTAAGCATCTGTAAAACCGGCTGCATTGTGTAGGTGCAATGGATCATTTCAGTTCCTCCCAGGAGTGTTAGCCATCCTGTGAAAGCACGTAGAGAAGCTTCGTGAAGGCGTGTCTTTCTGCATGGTATCACACAGCCCGTGCGTGAGTACTGCAGGTTTGTTCAGATTTTCAGGTGTTGTGCAAAGTGATCTGGAACACCTGCTTGTGTGCAGCAGCATCACGTCGTAAATAATGATCGCGTTTTCCAAGATTTGCAGAGACAAAATTCCCAGGTTTCAAATCAGGTCAGCTTAGCTATTGCTTTGTCTACTGCTTTTTCTTCTGGTGTTTGCATGTGACACGTTTGTATTGTTTCAACTGGACGATAATAGTTCTGTGTCTTCAGATGTGTTTGCCCGATTTCTGTAACAGCAGGTCCCCAATATGAAGCCACCAAGAATCCTCTGGTCTCGCAATACGCAGCCAACTCGAGTGTGACGGTACATGCAGCTAACAGAGGTGTACCTGCTCCTGGAGTGACAAGGTGTTTGCTATGCCTCAAGTGCAACAGCTCCTGTAGTTGCATTTTAGCTGCCGCAGTTGCATTTTTGATGTGCTTTTAATCCGGTAATAATACTTATGGTCCTACACTGACCCACGCGACAGGCAGGGTTACCCATTCCAGTGTGTATTCAGGATCCCTGGTCATTTTGCATTGGTGGGGCAGGAGCATCCAGCCCCTGTGGATCCACATTGGTTTGGGTCTACCTCAATGTACTGAAACGCATGGTCTTGGTTGTTTCAGTTTCCTCTGCATTATTTCGAGCTGTCTGCAACCGTAGAAACACAGTTACCGACTGGGGAAATTGTGATGCTACTCTATCAGCTGCCAATGAATGAGAGAAGACCACATTTGTCTTTACAAACCACCGGCCTTTTAATTTGGTTGCAGGCCGCATCCAGGCACGCGTGTGTGCTGCAGTGCTTGCTGTGCCAGCGGCTGTGACAACCGCATACCGGGCTACTTTTAACTTGCCCTTTCCATACCAGCCTCTTTGTATTTCATCCTACAGCTCCATCACTGCGTGCAGGGTAGTCAACACTAAGCCTTCATTTCGCCTCTTCTTTTTTTGACCGCGTGGAACTTTAGGTCTGTGTTTACTTTCTAAAAAAATAATAACGCAAACGTTCTACAGAGCTTTACTTACATGGAAAAACTCTAGCATGAACAATTACAGCCGGGGAAGTGTTTCACTTTCCTCTGCTGTTTCTCACAGAGTTGACTATCAGCATCATATAAGATGTGATGACAGGTAAGGACTCAACAAAAGCTTCTTTTCAGACAACTTGCTATTATGCTAGCTGGTACAAATTAAAAATAGACAACGGACGATTAAGTATATCCGTACTTCTTAATGCTGCATGCATTCATCCCCATTTAACCTAGGAGCGGACAGGAATTCTAGGAGAAAACTGAGAATGTGACCGCGATGAATGAGGGCCCCTTCTCACCTTTGGCTCCCTCCCCTCCACTTCTCCGCATCCCCTTTCCAGCAGCACAAACCACACCGAAATAACGAAGCCAGCTGTCCTTTCCCTTATCCTCACCCACCAACATTTCCCTCTGTTAATCACCGCTCGTGGCAGGCAACCGCGGCCCACCGCCCCTCTTTAAGGAGAGGAGGAGGAGGCCTCCAGCATCCGACCCCTCCCAGCGCA
>NW_009636990.1:0-1694 GCF_000690535.1 Cariama cristata | reverse complement strand
ACTGGGACTGAACTGGGACTGAACTGGGATCGGAACTGGGACTGGGACTGGGTCTGGGACCAGCATCATGATTGGGATGCGGACAGGGACTGGGATTGAACTGGGACTGGGGCTGAACTTCGATGGGACTGGACTGGGACAGGGGCAGGGACTGGACAGGGGCTGCAACTGAACTGGGACTGGGACTGGACTAGGAGTGGGACAAGGGCAGGGTCTGGACTGGGACTGGGACTGGACTGGGACTGGGGCTGGGTTTGGACTGGGACTGGGACAGTGATTGTGACTGGACTGGGACTGGGACTGAACTGGGAGTGGGACAGGGTTTGGACTGGGAAGGTGACTGGGACGGTGACTGGGAGTGGGAGTGGGACTGGGCTGGTACTGGGACTGAACTGGGACAGGGACAAGGGCAGGGACTGGACTAGTCTGGACTGGAACTGGGGCTGAACTGGAACAGCGGCAGGGACCGGACAGGGACTGTGACTGAACTGGGACTGGGACTGGACTTTGACCGGGGCAAGGACAGGGACTCGACTGGGACTGGACTGCCACTAAACTGAGACTGGGACTGGACTGGGACTGGAACTGAACTGGGACAGGGACAAGGGTAGGGACTGGACTGGACTGGGACTGGGTTTGGACTGGGACTGGACTGGGACTGGGACAGGAACTGGGACTGGGACAGGGACAGGGACTGAACTAGACTGGACTGGAACTGGGACTGGACTGGGACAGCGGCAGGGACTGGACAGGGACCACGACTGAACTGGGACTGGGACAGGGACCAGCACCAGGACCAGCATCATGATTGGGACCAGGATTGGACTGAGTCTAGGACCAGGACTGGGACTGGGACAAGGATCAGCACCAGGACCAGCATCATGATTGGGACACGGACTGGGACTGAGGCTGGGACTGGAAACTGGCCTGAGACCAGGACTACGACTGGGACTGGACTGGGACAGGGACAGGGGCAGGGATGGGACTGGACTGAACTGGAACTGGACTGGGATTGGGAGTGGGACCAGGACCAATACTGGGACTAGACTGGGACTGGAACTAGGACTTGGATGGGCCTGGGGTTGGGGCTAGGACTGGAGCTCAACTGTGTCTTGGACTGAACTGGGACTGGGACTGGGGCTAGGACTGAACTGGGACTAGGACTGGGACTGGGACTGAGACTGGGACTGGACTGGACCTGGGACTGGGCCTGGGACTGGGACTGGGTCTGGCGTCATGACTGGGACTGGGACTGGACTGGGACTGGGAATGGGACTGAGCTGGACCTGGGACTGAGACTGGGACCAGCACCAAGATTAGCATCATGATTGGGACCAGGATTGAACTGAGTCTGGGATCAGGACTGGGACTGGGACTGGGACTGGGACCAGCACCAGGATCAGCATCATGATTCGGACCAGGATTGGGTTGGGACTGGGTCTGGACTGGACTGGACTAGGATGGGACAGGGACTGTGACTGGAACCAAACTGGGACTGGGTCTGGGACCAGGACTGGGATTGGGATTAGACTGGGACTGGCACTGGAACCCGGACACAGCACTGGGACTGGGACTCGAACTGGACTTGGACTGGGACTGGGACCGGGACCCAGCACTGGGATCAGGACCAGGACTGGGACATGATCAGCACCAGGCTGGGACTGGGATCCAGCTCTGGGCTGGGACTGGGACTG
>NW_009636989.1:0-2682 GCF_000690535.1 Cariama cristata | reverse complement strand
CTGGCAGCGAGGCTGGGGGTCTCTAGGCCACCTCTGCGGGTGAGCAGGGGGCCTGCACCGGCCCGCTTCCTTAGCGGGCCTGAGGGGAGCTCCCGGAGAAGCGGTTGGTGAAGGGTGCTGGAAGGTGGCAGGCAGCGCGACCAGAGCGATCCCCACCGGGGCGGCTCAGAGTTTCAGTGAGAGGCCAGAGGCAGAGCCAGTGCTCTCCCAGCCTCGGCCTGCTGTGATGGGGCCTGCCGAAGTCACAGGAAGGTGCTAGGAGGAGAACATGGGTCTCTTCTCCATTGCTCCCTGCGTGCCAGTCCTTCCATGCTGCTCTTGTAGGAGAAATGCAAGTTTTGCCCTGTAGCAAAAGTTAGACTTGAGAGAAGATATAGCAGGACAGCCCCAGGCTCTGAAGTGTTTATGGTCAGCGCCTGCCCGTTAGCTGAAGTCTTCTCTTTCCATGGGTGTTGAGTACCAGCTGTAGCTCAGGCAAATAGGGGAACCTCCCTGAGCAATTATAAAAAGGAATGCTTGTAACTGGTTAAGAGATTAAATTGTTCCTGTGTAAATGAGGCACAAGGATGATCTGCAGGAGAAGCTATGGTGGTCAGTGCTTTTCTGTGCTCTTAAGAAGTCCTTCTGCAATGATCTTAAGGGACCTGCTGGTCAAGAGTTTTCCTTGTGTCCACTGCCAGCAAGTTTTGGTAGCCAAGGCCATCTTTTTATATCTGAATGTATTTTCACTGCCCAGGAGGAGTCTGCGAATGTAAATTCCACTGATCTGCAGGAAAGAAATGTCTTTTTCTCATTAACACCATATTCTGCAATAATATCCATAGTACAAAGCACTGCGTTTAGCGTGTGACATACTTGTAAGCTTGCAAGTCTGTAAATCCTGTATACGTGTCAAGGTACTCGATTTTGGCCAAAAATTCAGAATACTGCTGCATTAAAATGTGTGGTGTTATTTTTCATTCACAGACAACTAATAATTTGAGTTTTACTTGGTTGAGTAACAACTGAAAATCAAATTAATGCACCTTTCTCTAGACTAGAAGAATGGTGAGATCTCACCTGAAGGATAGGAACTTGCAATATAGCAGCAAAACCATATATAGGAGCATGCGTTCTTTGCCATTTCCTTGCACACATGTGTGTGGAAATACTCTCTACCTAGTAATAATCACAATGGAACACATAGAAAATCACACAATGAAAATGCAAATACCTTTCTTTAATTATCTTGATGTGGCCTCTGGCAAGGCCTTGTATAGTAAATTCCCAACATTGATGCACTGATGATAGCAGGTTTATCTGCCCAGAAACGCATTTCAGAAACCCCTTCAAGTGGTCCTGTTATACTGGGCTGTTACGTACAGGCTCCTAATCTTCCATGCTTTATGACGAGGAACAGCCCAGCCTCTGCCATCGGCTGAAGGGTGCAGTATCAAAGAAAACATACTGGTCAGCATCATTAAACGAAGAGTCCATCGAGGAGGTTAATGATTAAGAGAGATGTTAAAAACATTGCCATTTTCTTTTTTTCTTTATCGTAGCTTTCAGTGCCAGATGGGGAATCCTCACATGTAAACTCCAAGCCTGACAGGTCTGGGAATATCCTTCAAGGCCTCATAAAACATTAAAGATGTTTGTGCATCTGTTATTTGCTCATGCTGCTATGTGTGCCAGCCACAATATCACAATTTTGTCATTCACATGAACGGCAGCTTTCTGTTACTGCGAATTTTGTATTTTCCTCGTATCATTCAAGTTTTAATTAAGTAATCCCATTCTTGGGCCTAAGATGGGTCTCAGATCTTCAAAAATTGAGGCCATGTGCACAAGACAATGCTGCACAGAGTTTGATGCCTTTATCTTGTAACAGCACATTTGCAATCTTACTGTTTCATTTCTTACTATAAACACTGTATTATTTAAAACTGTGATGGCAATTAGAAGGTATTATCCTATTAAACAGTTTTTAAAGGAATTATCTCGTTTTGCTGAAATACATTCGTTGTCTGTTGCAGTGTTTCAGTTCAATATGAAAACATATCAGTTCGAAGATCTCATGGTAATGTGGAATTTTAGAAATGTGAAGCTAGGTCTCCTGGTGAAATCATCTTACAATGATGCAACATAAATGACACCAGGCTTTTCATAGGTGTGTTCAGTCATGCTATTTCTTGAGGTATGCTGAAACATGAAAAAACCTCACTGCCAACAAGGGAATACTGGAAGCCCTGTGTCAACGTGGTTCTTACATGGCAGGAAAAAGAACAGTGTGAAGTGAATTACTGACATGGTTGCCACAAGGACAAATTATTAGAACCAGCAGTGAATAAACATCAGCAAGAAACTTCTGGTTACACAAGGAGGGAGATCATTGCAGAGCTTTCTAACAGCACAAATGCAACACAGATGGAAGGCAGGCTTTAGGAGCCCATTTGAAGTCAGGTCCGCTCTCCTCGTTTAAAAGCAGTGAGCAGCAGCCGCAGGAATGAGGTGTCCGACCAGCAGCAGCCGCCCCCCGGGCACTCTTGCACCCTGGCAATGCCAGGCTCCCTCAGCTGCCAGGTGGCTCCAGGCCCTGACAGGCTCTTCTGTGAGCTTCCACACAGCAGCTCTATTAATTAATTTCCTTATTTTTATGTTGCTTCCGTTGTTATTAAAAACCACTACGTTCATAACACCGGT
>NW_009636988.1:41233-63119 GCF_000690535.1 Cariama cristata | reverse complement strand
TAGAGTTTCCCCACTGGAGACCCCCGAGATGCCCAGAGCCACTCTGGCGTGGGGGCAGCAAACACCAGCTCCACGGGGGTCCCCCCCTTCCCACGGAGGGGGTCCCACCCAGATTCAGGGCAGGAAACTCTTCCTGGGGCTCCACGACAGCACGACCCAAATCCCCCCCCTTCAGCATACCCAGGCAAGACCACAAAAGCTGCCTTTGCCTGGAGAGGGCTTTGATTGCCCCCACCGTGGGATGAGAACATGTGATACGATATTTTAATATCATGTTTTTGGGATGAGAACATGCGATATGATATTTTAATAAAGGTTCGCCGGAGCACGCGCTGCCCCTCCGTGTCACCGCGGCCACCAGCGTGCTTTTAACTCAGCCTGAACATAATTGTATCGAAGATTAAGGCCCTCAAAGCCTTTCCAAAATTAAAGGGATAATAACGAGGAGGTTAAACCCCATATTTAGGATTTGTAGAATAATGCCTTACAAAGCCTATTATTCACAGAAACATTTGTGTAATTGAAAATCCCTTTGTAGTTAAATTTTAACATTCCTCTCTCACGTTTGTAGCCGGGAGCCAACGCGCAGGAGTCACCCCGCCGCACTGCCGGGCGGCGGGATGGCAGCAGCCGGTTCCCCTCCGCAGGACACGAGTGGGTGGCGGGAAGGTTGAGCAGAATCTCTTTTCTGAAAAACCCAGTCTAAAATAGGGTGGGGTCACCGGTACATCCCCATTTAGTGCCTGGTTTGAATCTGAGCATGCAGGGGGTGAGCCAGGGTGACTGAAACTTGAGAGAAGAAACTTCCCCTGAGGGCTAAACACGTCAGAGCGGCTCTTTAAGGGCAGCAGCATGCAAATACCAAAAAACCTGAAAAATCGCTGTGTCAGGAACAAATTTAAGCATATACCTAGATCCACTTCCGTGCAGCAACTCACTTAAGCACCTGTTCTTATTTTAAGCACATGCTCAGACCTAACTGAAGTCCAGGGTTTTAAGCGCAAGCTCAAACGTTTCACTAAATCGTCGATGAAGCTCGGCTCCCACCCAGCAGCCTGCATTTCACTGGAGGGCTTCCCACTTGCCAATATCTGATGAGTTAAGGCAGACACCTTTGCAATTAATTCATTGATAAACTAGCCTGAGAAAGCCACTTGGCAGGTATCGGACACATCCGTGATTTATTTTTCTATTTCTGTATTTTGCACCACCACTGGCTAAATATATCACACCATGCTCCGGTTTGCTCAGGCAGCGGCTTCTGCACTTGCGTGCTGCTCTGCTGCTTCCTTCCCATCATTTCCTCCGCGGCAATTTCACAGGGCAGTTACTGGCCACAATCCTGATGGGGAAAGATCCGCAGAGTTCCTGCTGCTGCGATCCTCCCCTGCTGCACGACCTCCTTTGTAGCTCCTTTCAAGGCCCACGGGGTGTATTCCTGTTCCTCTGGTTGTTAGTGCAAAGGGTGTGAGACCCAGCTGCAGCGCTGCCTTCCCCGGCTTTTTCCCACTGAATCCCAGCACTGGCGTTGATGTTTGCTCCTCGCTTTGCTGACTGCGCTGTCTCGGGTGGGTGTTACATCGTGAGAGCAGCAGAATGTATTTCTTCAAGTGTCACCGCTCAAGTTGGAGAGTGAAGGACCATGACAGCAGACTGGGAGAGAGGAGTCGTCAAATCAAGGCCTTGAACGTGGTCGTGCAATCCAAGCCAGCCTCCCTGAAAGTCGTAATTCCAGATTAAAGTACGCCTGTAATGGTAAAAAACTACTAGTGTCATCTCTCCCCAGGAAGGCAGAGCATCAAAATTGCAGCTCCACACCCATCTACCTGCTACCGCGCTGGGCAGCCCAGGCTTTCCTCCCTGCAAGA
Organism: Cariama cristata; assembly: GCF_000690535.1. Classification (NCBI taxonomy): domain Eukaryota; kingdom Metazoa; phylum Chordata; class Aves; order Cariamiformes; family Cariamidae; genus Cariama; species Cariama cristata. Next base: position 61,251 of record NW_009636988.1, on the reverse strand, counting down.
GAAGCCCACAGGCAGATGGGTCCTGTGGGCCAGGCAAGCAAAGTCAAATCTATTTATTTATGTCTGAGTGCTGAGCGTGGCAGAGCAGCAATTTTTTTTTTGAGAAACCTTCTTGCTTTGTCGCTAGCTGTGAGCGCGGCGTGGCTGACCTCCCCAGCCCCACCGTGCTCGGCTGATTACCGCCCATCCATCTCCTCGTTAATTGTTGTCTCTCCTGACGAGCCACCAGCTCTTTCCGCACGTACTCTCTCAAGGTTATTTTCAGCTCTGCAGCGTCACTGAAACACACAAGTTTGCATCTCCAGTATTGCGGCAGCAGGGCTGCTTCTCTCCGCCGTTTCTAACATCCAGCATCATCTCTTCTATCCAGGAAACACAAAGAAATCCTCGCCCTGTTCCTCCCTGCTACGGTGTTTGCATCCACGAATCACAATGAAATAAATGCAGCTTTTTCGTGAAACTTCTGCATTGTTTGGTAACGCTGATGTGTTTTCCCAGCTGGTAGGGCCACAGCCGAGTGAGCCGTCCCTGATTTCTTTAGAGCAATCTTGACAATGCACTCGCAGCCCCAGACATAAGTTCAGTGACAGTCATTATGCTTTGCTGCGAGGGTGGGTGTTCGTTTGCTCTCTACTTTGATTAATGAAGTTATCAAAGCCATGCCGTCCCCCCCAGTCAGGGACAGTGCGCGCTCCCAAGGCTTTACTCGTTCACTCTGCTGCCTTCATATTTACGGCAACGTGCGTTTATAGCAAATTAGCATATCTGGGGCTGGTTAAAAGGTGATCAGTAATGGAAATCTGAGTTCCTTCCACTCTGTCAGATCCACCCGAGGTTTGCCTCCTAATAAATTGGCATCTTGGCTGAGAAGGCCCATGTCTAACCGTCTGTGTGATAAAAGACCAATTGCTGACATTTGCCGCTGTTTTCCCATCCTTTGACATTTCATTAAGGAGAAAATAACACCAGCAACTACAAATGTGCTCTCATTGACATTTGTTGACCCTAATGTTGCGAGTTGCCCCGATTAAGCACGTAGCTGGCAAGGGGGACGTACCCTGTCTCCAGGATGACAAAACTCCCCTTAGTCCTGCCATGGCCGTGCAGCATCTCAGGGCTTTGCAGAAAAGGCTGAGCCGCTCCCCAGCTCGGAGAATCACCTTAACTCACCTCACTGCCATGAGGCTGAGCTGTACCCAACCCAGACCTCAGATCATCACTTTAGTCTGGCAGTAAAACTTCTAATTCACAGGCGTGCTTAGGACTTAAATTACCACAGTCATTAACACTTTGTTAATGAGTCAATTAACATGCTTTGGGATCTACGAACAAAGGGCATTATAAATATGTATGGTATCAAATATTGCAGAAATAAGTATCCGACTGTACCGGTATTTGGCCAGGAGCTGCTGTTGGTTGCAGCGAGTGTACGTACTCCGCTTGGTCACGGGGGATCGGTCACAGCAGTCGTGGTGTCACCCATGCAAAGGGCTCGCCGGAGGTTGCAGATGGGACCAGCTCCAGCGTCACCGCGCACGCCTTCAATGCCAGAATGCCCAGGCTCAGCGCCGGTCGGAAAGCAACAGCAGGCTAGGGATGGAAAACAAAGTCTGACCTGAAACACTCGTTTTAACAGCAGCCAAACGCTGCTCTTAAACACAGCATGGGGCTATGTTTCTATCGTGAAGTTTTTGCCACCCAAAAGTAAGGTTTTTAAGCATCCTCAAGAAGCCTTGAGCCGCATCCAGGCCAGAACCGAGAGCCCCCTCTCTCAAAGTGAGGGATATTCGATCTCCCCCTCCCAGACCCCTGCTCTGGCTCATGCTGCTCCTCGCCCTGCTCCATACAGCTGTGCACAGACACGGAGAGCAAAGCTCCAGCTGCTCTCACCTCCCTTAGAGCCCCCCCAATGCAGAGGGGCAGCAGGTGGGCTCACCCCTGGTGATACCAAATTAAGACACTAATTACCATGCCCACTGCTAGCACGATCCTCACATGCTCTCCCCAAACACCATGACCTGAATTTTCTATTTTTTGGGACCTCTTTTGCGTCATGCTCTTGAGCTATTCTCATATCTCCGTAGCCCAGCTGCTTTCGCCTGGATCACCGATAAAATCAGGCTGACGGTTGCGCACGCTGAACCCCCCATGCTGATGGAAAACAGGCCCAAGGCAATGAGTAGCAGCAACTTAATTGCAATCAAGGCCCGTCAGCCTCGTCAACATGCCTGATCAGCTGAAGCTGATGGGCCAGGGCTGTGAGCTGAGCATGCAGCCGGGAAAAGAGAGCTGTGCAGAGATGGGACTGCCAGCACGGCTCCAGCACACGTGCAGCATCTTGCTTCCAGGGGTGCTCAGTGCCAGATGCTACAGAGGATGGCTCAAGAAATCTCCTAATCCCTAGTAATTAGGTGCTGGCTTAAACTTGAAAGCATAAGACTTAATGTCTTTTACCAAATTTCATATGTTAATTAGCCCAGCTCTGCAGACCCTTGGGTACCAAGAAGTAAATCTCACTCTTTTTTTGGAGCTCTGCACACTTTTTGGTCTGAACAATGTCCTGCACAGGAAATCCCCCAGCCTAGCTCCTCTCTATGGCCAGCACCAGTCTTCAAAAATCTGACACCAAAGGGGCTCTCGTGCTTTGCCTTGACAGCAAATTGTAAATGAGGCAGAAGCTCATGAGAAAAGCAGCCTCCCTCCCTGCTCTGCTGCTGGTGGAGGCAGTAGGTGCCTTGTACACCCCGTCACTGAGACATGTCCCCCTTCTTCGGAGGGAAAAAAGGCTCCCGTGACCAGGGAGGAAGCAGAGCTGGGGAGCTGAGTGCGGTGGGAGGGATGGAAAATCCACATCAGCATTACTGTCATCCAGGGAAATTGGAAGCTGCGCTTGTTCCCAGTATGTGTTTGTGGTTCGTTCCCCTGCGGACTCGCTTTTCTTCCCTCTGCAAACATGTGTTTGCACACCCAGCACATCCGTCGTCCCCTGCTGCCTTCGGGTGGCACAGCACAGCCCTGACTGCTGGGCTGAGCTGCAGGAGCTGAGCGTGCCCTGGCACACTGGGAAGCAATCCTGACCCGGCGGGCAGTGGCCGGAGGAGCAGATATCCTGGGCATCCTTTCCAGCTCCATCTCGCCAATGGCTGAGAGCCGTCTTGGGAGAGGTTGGAGTCGTCCCTTCCCATCCACGTGGCCGCATCTCCAGGGTCACGTCTGCTCCCGCATGCCACATCCTCCCAGGGGACAGCCCCATGTGAGCTCCCCCAGTTTTCGACAGACGGCAGCCGAAGTGCCAGGGGATTGAGCACAGCCCCAGGGAGGGCAACACAGAGCTGGGTGAAGACACTGGTCCCCAGCCACAGCCTGGCTGGGCACACGGGGCTGCTTTGGCATCACAGCATTTGGGATAAGCCCCCGTGATGCACACGGGGCAGAAGGGGCCACCCGGCTCCCAGCACCAGCTGCAGCCCATCTGACCCCTGCAGATGTTGATCTGCTGTAAATATCAGAGCTGGCATAAGGCACTCGGAGACTTGGGTCAAAAAATACCGAGGAGCAGCAGCATCTGTAGCCACCGCAAAAGGATTCGGCTCATTTTTGCTGCCCAGGAGTTAGATGTTTGGTTGGAGCTAATTATCTGCGCTCCCTTTGTAGTTAAGGAGAAAGCGTCACCTCCAGAGGGTGAACGAAACCTTGGAGGAGACAAACATTCCTTGGAGGGGTCTCTGTCTTCTCCTGTTGACTTCGCACCCAGGCCAGGCACTGAGCTTACATCCCATTTTGCTCATTGACCAAAGCGACGAGGCACACCCCAGCTCTGTGCGTGCGGCCGGGAGCCTCCCACCACCTCCTCGCGCTTTCTCTTCTTTGCAGTTTGTTTGGCCAAAGTGATTTGCCAAATGAGCATCTAATTCATGAATAGTTTAGTTCCCTAGGAAATTTCTTATTTCATGGTGAATTTATTATTCACCACAAAGATTGCTCAGCTTTAGTGCAGGTGGAGAGGAAGAGTTATTCCTCATGCAACTTCTCCAGTGGTTTCATCAGCTTCAAAGCTTTTAGGGGGCTAAACCACGGGGTACAAATTCTCCTGGCATATGCCAAGGAGGTAGCTGAGAGTGAAAGTTAGCTCATGTTGATTTTAATTCATTTTCCCAGCATAAGGACAGTGGGACCAGGTCCTCTTTGAGGAGTTAAGTCACTTATTTGTGTTAATTCTGCTTTTTATCACAAGGAATTCAGTCCTCATCTTAGGCTTGCATTAAACTGGATTAGTTTTACTGACAGTGCTGGAGCTTTCAGATTGACACCAGCATAACTTAGTTATATAATACTGCAAAGATAAAAATACATCAGGGTAAAATATCAACTGTTAGAGGAAATAACTAGAGCGCCCACACATTTAATGCATTCTGAAGAAATGGGGAGAGAAATCACGGTACTGTAATGCACAGTGTTCTGGGGCATCTTTTATCAGAGGATATCAAAGCACTTTACAAATCATTACTTATTTAAGCCTTGTCACATGCTGGTCACAGAAGAGAACAATGCTGGAAGCAGGGCATGAACCCAGGAAGCATCAGCAGAGACAAGGAAATATTTAAACTAAAGAGATTTCCAATGGGAAATGCTGTTTCACCAAGATTGAAACATTTTGCTGGAGCATATTGATGTCAAGAAAGTTTCTGACAGAACAATTTCAAAGCAATTTAGCATCAAAATGGGATCTTGTGCAGTCAATACGTGGGAGAGGAGCTGGAGGTTTGATTTCAATACAAGGTTTGCTATGTCATGTGCACATCCCGTGTAAATAGTTGTGGTTGACCTTAGCTAAATGTTTCTTTTCAGTCTGGCTAGTTGCGTTTCTGGTAACTGTTCTGAGTATTTATTTCCATAACCTGGGGGAAGCTGCTATGAATTTTCAACATGATTTGAGAAAATAAATATAGTTTGCAATATCAGGATGCCCCTTACAGCTTCAGCAGGTGCTCGTTTCTAAACTCTCCTCAAAGACCCCTGCATAACTTGCTGCACTTCTCTGTACCCCGAGCGGAAAAGGTTACTTGCTCCTATGAAGACCCCAGAGTTTAATTCAGTTAAAACTGAGATTCTCTTTCCAGGATCTTGCATCCATGCACTGACAATTTGATCCCTTAAACTGCTGTTTTCGTGGCCTTAATCCAATACCCCGACCTCTTCAAAGACAAGTGGATCAGGGGCCTGCAGAGGAAGAGGGGAGAAGGGATGGTGCAGAAGACACAGCGGGGCCTTCCTGGAATACAGACCCCATCAGTCACCACTTGTTTGTGCCCACTGTCAAATCTAAACCACGCTGCCTGCTTCTTATCCTGAGAGGGCACTTACTTCTCATCCCCTGATGCACTTGTGCCTTCTGTTTGCTGGGATTACTGTTCAGCTCTGCCTATTCCTCCACCAAAGAGAAAGCCCAGTGCTCCCATCGACCCTGCCTGCACGTGGAAGAGCATCCCAGGGTGGTCTCCCAGCACCAGGTGCTTGCTCTTCATCCCACGAGAGTTTTGTGAGATTAAAGGCTGCACAACCTGACTTGGGTTCTTGGGACCGGCATGTGGTGGCAGATTAAAATTTGGCATCCGTAGCTGCCACTGCACCCAATCCTGCTCCTCTACCAGGCACTGCCGCCCCGGTAAACCTGCTGCATCCCCTTGTGCAACGGCTCCTGAACTGCCATAAATGAAATGTCCCTGCCTCTGGGTGGTCACATCCATCAGCAGGACGGGGGCACCCGACAGCCTGATTTTAATCCACCGGCACATGTCTGCTGGGGACCTCTGTGAGGCCAACATAAATCAGCCTGGTTCTCTGGAAGGGAAAGTGATGCTGTGCTGATTTACAGTGGCTGAAAGCATCTCTCTTCCCTGGTCCTACCAGGTGGTGAAAACTCACCACAATCAGCAGCCAGGCTGATTATCGCCTTGCCACAGAAACAAGCTTTGTGACTGATTAAAGACAGAAAGGGCTCAGCAGAGAGGGGGGATAGAAGACAGGGGATGTATTTCCAGCTCTGCCCCTTACCTGCAAGGTGATCTTGCTTGAGTCACTTGAACTGCTTGTTTTGCTTCCGCCTGTCAAACCTGCGGTTACAAATGCACCAGGAGCAGGTTTCCAGGTCAGACTGAGCCAAAACATCAAACCAGTCCTCAAATGCAATCAAGGTTCACTCAGGTTTTCAGTGACTTTTAGGAGAAAGAAAAAGACAACAGTCATTTCAGAACAGTTTTTTCTTAGGGCTATTTAAGCTTTTTAAAGCTTTTGAATTATTCACCAGGAACAAAACAAAACAAAAAATTCCATTGTGAGACAACTCTTTAAACTGCCCAGCCTAAAAAAAAGGCATCCAAAAAAACATCTAGGCACTGAAAGTTCCCCCATCCTTTCCAGCTGAAACCTTTCCTCTTGTTTGACCCAAATGATGAAGGGTGTTTGCAGGTATATCCCAGACTGCCAGGATTTTGGGCTGCCCATGCTCTACTCCCCCAAAGGCTGGCTGCGGCTGTTAGTGTCATTAGTGCCATGCCTCTTGGGATTAACCGTTAGGGACTGGCACCCTGATGATGTGGCCACATGCCTTAGGCAGGTGAACACATCCTGCACCTATGTGGATGTGTTTATGTGTTTTGAAAGAATTGAATATCATGAGCTGAAAAACAGAGATGAATTTGTGTCTCAGGAGTGGTTTAGATACGTACCCCCCTGCACATACACATGCCCCCATACGTACAACCCTCCAAGATTGCACTGAGTCCAGAATCCTTCCCTTTCAGAGGCAAATCTTCCCCTAGAAAATAGGCCCATTGCTGAGATGAGGATTTCTTAGGAAAGAGCCTGCAAAATCCATCCCTTGATTTTCATGTATTTCCTTTGAAAAAGGTTTCATCCTCTTTCCATCCCCTAAAGCAAGCTCCTGGCAGATTCTCCATCCCCTTCATCTCACATCCTTTGCTGGTGTGGCAGCCCTGCACCACATTTCTCCGTCAGGTTAGAGCAGACGTGGATAAGGGAATTTATAACACAGATGCCAAGGGAGTTAATTCAAACTGTGTGAAAAGCCACGACCGCCTCATGTAATATTACCACTCAGCTCAATTTAATGTGTTCTTAATTACAACCATTTTTCAGTTTTTCCTTAAGAAAACTCTCTGTGTTGCATTTTGTCTCTGTCCTCTCTCCTGTTACATTACTGCATTTAAGATGTTATTTCTCTCTCTCCAACCTTGTTTTGCAGGGCCCTTCTTCCCCAGCTGCTTCCACCCAGCCAGCTTCAAAACCTCCAGCACTGCAACACCAGTGTCAGATTTTGCTATTGCTGGTGTTGTTTTACATTCAGGTTGCACCAGAATATCAAATTTAAGGTGCAGATAGGAACAAAACCGTCAAGGCTGTGTAGACATAAAACAACAGATGGGCAGTGCCTTGCTGCTCTGGTTGGGTAGATTTTGAAGCTAATAATAATTGTAAACATCTCTCTCCATCTTGTTTAATCCTTATAATCTCCTTACCCTCCAGTACAGATTGTTGTTTTCTTTGTGTGCTGAGAGCGTTCCTTATAGCCGGGACGTTTCTGCCAGACCTGTATGCACTGCACATTGCCTTCGGTGAGGCGTACCCAACCATCCAGACAAAGGCTTCATTAGGAATTTCTTTCCCAACAAAATGTCCTTCATCCTTCCCACAAAGAAGGGGCAGGCAGGGCTGAGGCAGTTCAAAAGATGCTAGCAAGTTAAAAAAAAAAAAAAGAAATAAACATTTCATAATAAGTACATCCAGAGAACAGAGGTCACATTTTATTCCCAGTTTTGCTCTGGATGTGCTTTGTAGCTTTTGGAGTGGCCAGTTCTTACAAGCCTTGTTGTTTTACACGCAGCCCCTAGGGTTATGTTATCAGATTACAAGTCTTCCCTTCCATTAAAACATGAGGATTCTAGATTTTTGTGGTTAAAAATATGAAGAACAGAAGTTCAAAAATCCAGACAACAAGCAGAGAAATCTGACCTTTTTTTTTTTTTTTAAATCTTTAGACTTGGGGGAGGAGCTGACTCTGGGTTTTTGAGCTTTTAATAGTAATACTGGAATCTGGTCACGTGGCTGATGAGCTTGGCCCTCCCAAGGCTGAGTGCTCAGGTCTCAGCTAACCGCAATGGGAAGGGCAGGCACTGACCGCTCTAAAAAGTCACCGAATCCTTTTCTGGAAAACAGTCTTGGCCTTCGCTGGCTTCTCTTTTTTCTTCCACTGTTGCAAAGCAAAATCATTTTCACATTTTTAAGTGGTTTGAGATGCCTGTGTGAGAGGTGCAGCACTCAGCAGTGATAATGAGCCCAATTCTTTCTTCGCTCACCTTCAAGCAGAGCCAGCGATGGGAGATGGCACCATGGACTTGGCCGACAACAAATCCACCCACTCTGTATCTGCAGAGCAGTGTTACGAGGAGCAGCAGCTTGACCAAAAGAGGCTCTTCAACCTGGGAGACAAAGAGATCATATCCAATTACTGAACGATGAAGCTGGATAAATTTGACACAGAATAGACTGGGGGAGGGGGGGGATATGTTGTGGATTTTTGGCTTTGTTTTTTAAGAATGAGGATAATTGGCCATTGGAGCAATTTATCAAGAATTGGGTTGGATCCTCTAGCAGTAGTAAAACTCAAGCTAAGCCTGGATGCCTTGCTGAAAAGGAGAATTAAGTCCTGGGGCTTCTACGACTCAGGAATTCAGAGTGGCAATTCCAGCCTTCCCCTCTGACCTTTTATTCGCTAAACTGGCTACATGCTGGGTTTCAGGTTGTTTCATGCCAGGTGCGTCTGATAAATCAGGTTTTTTCTGAATCCAGCTTCCTTTTCCTGTGGTGGCTAGTCTCCTGACCATATGGCAGAGGTACAAATCCACCCGTGCCCCTGAACTGCTCCTTCGAAGGCTGCTAGTACCTGCATCGTGTTTACATCCTGTGCCTCGGATAGCACTGATTCATACTCTGACTGGATGCTGAATGTCATTCTGCTCTTGTTTGCACGGAATCAATTACTTTTCTTTGGAAATCTATCTGCTTTGAACCCTGCTAGGAGGTATAACAAACGAGAATACGGGTATTGATAATTCCATGTTAATAACTTAAAAGAAGATAGATAACTGTCCTTGAGCAAAGACAGAAGATATTAGAATAATGATCTCCCAGGGCAGGGATTATTTCTCATGAGCATCTTTGGCACAAAGTAGCAGTCCCTGTTCTGCCTCTGCTGTCACAAATGATACAGCTAGACTCTGGGCCCTGTCCTCCAGCACCGAGACCCACAGGAACTTTACTAACCCCAAAGGAATCCAGACTGGTGCTTATAGCTCTGCCACCACACTAAGACAGCAGCCACCCTGCGCGAATCCCATCCCGAGGCTAACGCCGGCACCCTGCAGCCCTGGGGGATCTGCCACCCCGGGACAGGTCCTGGAGACCCCAGCCCCAGTTCCCCAGGGATTGCCTCTCCTCAGGAGGTCCTTTCCTACGCTCTTCTGTGGGGAAGGGAGGATCTGCCACACTGTAAGCAGTTTGGGGCAGTGAATGTATGTGTTGAGCCCTGCTGCTATTTATGGTGCTGTTTCCAGGACAGATAATAATAATATCATGTGACAAGTGTGTGACCATCCCAACAGCAAATGTGGGGTTTGATTTGTAGTTTTAATTTGAGACTGGCTAGTGCCAAATGCTGGCTCTTCACATTACGGCATGCTCAGGCTGCCCGACTCGGATGTCTGGACATGCAGCAGAGCATGTGAGAACAGGGGTGGACTAAATGTGCACCCTCTGGCCCTCCCCGGCCATGTCCCCTGCCACCCAGCATCCCAGGTCCCTCCTGCTGCCTCTCTTCTGGGAAGCCCCTCCGGCAGCCTCAGACCGACTGCGTGGCTCGTGATCCACCAAAAGCAGATTATTTCTGCTGTACCGTATGCAAAAGCTGTCTATGTATTTACAAAAGTCCATTATTTCCTATTACAAGCTCCAGCTCCCCCTTCCCACCCCCCTCCACAGTCCCAGCTTCTCCACCACATCCACCACATAAAAGAACAAAGAGCAGTTACCTGGAAAACAAACAAACAAAAAAAAAAAAAGGTGAAAGCCAAGGTGAGGCAGGAAGATGTCAGTCCCATAGCAACAAGAGGTTTCAATTAATCACATGTAAATTGGGATGCAGTGTAATGTGGGAAATACATTCGGCAGGGTGCTGGTGATGAATCCTCAGCTACGTGCCCAGCTAAGAGGCTCCAGTTGGAGAGGGGTGGGTGGGAGCTGTGCCCTGGCTCTCCTCTCTCTAGCCATCAGCTCTGGGTTGCAGGGGTCACTGGCCACCCTTCAGCCCTGAAATATGTGGCTACATCAGGTGCTGCTTCTAGTCAGAGTGCAGAGCTGACCGGACGGCTTGTCCTCACAGTGAAGAGGCAACACACCACCTAAGCTCTGGAATACAAAAAGTACTTGCATGCCATATCCTCAGCGATGAGGTGGTTGTTCTGAGGAAGAAGTACGCAGCTGCTGTCTGTGCCAGCAGGTCCACCCCAGCAGCTCCTGGATCCAGCAGCTGGTTTCACCCCTGCCTGGTACAGCAATGTGGTCCCGAAGATACTCAGTTCCTACAAGTTTCATGTGCCCACAGAAGGTGGGTGAATTCAGCTCTTCTCGGATGCCAGAGTCAGCAAGGCACAAGCCCTGGGGAACCAGGCCCTCAGCTGGAGCAGGACACGAGCATTTGCCCCACAGCTACAGTGGCAAATGTGCCGAGCCTGAGCCATACCCTGGTGCCCCCAAACAGTGGAGAAACCCCCAAAACCATGAAGCCACACTGGGAGATTTCCCTGCTGACCCCTGGGATGTGGTGCAGGGCTGGCTGGTGGGAGCCCAACAGGCTTTCCATCCAGGAGGAGCGAGCTCCTTTTACTGGTGCTGCATGGAAATAAAAGCAGACCCTACTATCTCAAGGGAAAATGTCTTTCCCGTTCATTCAGCATTCCCAGAGGAAGCCAGGGCTGCACAGCAGGTGACAGGAGCACTTGACTCCCTTTTGCCGAAGTCCCGCGGCGTTTGGTTGTTTCCGAATGTGGCAGCTCCACTTGCCAGGAGCTGCGGGTCAGGCAGTGCATCTTCCTCCGGGCTGTAAACCCACTGGCCTGCCTGCCTGGGAAGGTATCATAAAATATTGATTATTCTCAGCACACTCCTGTCCTCCAGACATTTAGCAGCTCACTCTTCTTGCAGTCAACAGCAAAGCAGAAGCCCCTGCTCCTGAGCAAATCCTTGCTGTGTGAATCGAAGTGCAAAGACAGGTAGCTCGGTGAATGCAAGAACAGGAAGGGCTTTGAAACACATAGGTCTGGGTGTTTTAATTTTAATGATGAAAGAAATACAGTAGCTAAGAAGCTTGTGGGGGCACTGGACAGTTGATGTGTCTGCGGGGAGATGCAGTATCCACAGAGCAGCAAAGTACCTTGTCTGCTTGAAAGCGGGACCAGATGAAGTGCTGCCATCCTGGCGCATTAACCCCTGTCTGTGCGGTCTTTGCAGTAATGCTGCTTGCACTGATTGCCGAATTGCTGCTCTGTGTGCAAAGCCAGGGCTCTGCAGAGCAGGACCACAGGTGACACAGGCTCTGACAGCCCCATGTTAGCTGCAAGAGCACAAGTTCACAGCAACCAACAGTGAGGGAAGGGCTCATACAGCCTTCTCCTGCCAGCACCAGCTCTGAATGAGAGCACTGAGGCCACTGCTGATGTCCAGCTCACAAGCAGTTTCTTGGAGCTGTGCTTCTCCAGCCTCTCTTGCCACATTGGGAGCGACGGTATCCTGCTCCTCACAGGTTCCCCAGGGCATTCGACACCCGCTTGTGTAGACAGGATCACTGAAGGGGCTTGTCCTGGCCTGCCAGCCACTGGCACAGAAGGTATCTCCTGGATTGCATCTCTTGCTCTAGCCCTTGGGTGTTTCTGCCTTCCCTGCTGCTTTCCACAGATCCACCCTCAGTTGCCCCAATCTAAATCAGCTAAGAACTCAGCCTAATCCTTTTGGAAATTCCCAGTTTTGCTGGAAAATTTTGCTGGCATGCAAAGCAGCCGTGCCCAAGCCATCTTTGCAGCCGGGTGCCCGAGTCTCTCTGGCTCGTGGGCCCTGATGAAGTCTCTTCTCCACATCCTGCAGTCCTGCTACTGGTGAACAGCAACAGTACCTCCCTGGGGAATTTCGGAGCATCCCAGAGTGGGGAGATGAAGGGAGAGGAGAATGGAAGTATTTCTGCAAAACAGTCTCAGGAAAAAGAGGTCAAAGCACCTGCAAATGAGACAATACATGGCTTTGCTTCCTCTCTCAGCCCTGCAAACTGCTGTGTAAGAACTGCCTTCTTTATTTGGAAATGCTACTGTAAAATGGGTCCCAACGGTGTTTTGAAAGCTCGTGGCTTGGCTACGAGCAGGAGCAACAACAGAGATTCCTGGGATTCCCAAATGGATGGAAACATGTTTATTTCTGCCAAGGCATTTTCTACGTGCTCTCTGCATTAATCTTGTAGGAAGTGGCAGCGAGGCAAGAGGAGAGCACGTTCAGTGGGGGCCTGGCAAATCCGCAGCATGATGTTTCTTCCTGCTCCAGCCCCGCTCCTCCGCTGCGCAGCTTTTCATCTGCAAATTCTCTGATGCTGCTGCCAAAAGGGAAACCCAAAATTCATGGCCAAGAGGATGAGTTGCAGTGGCAGAGAAGTTGTTTCGTATTTGACTGCAGCAAGCAGCTGTGCCAGGCTCTGAGCTTTTCCCCCCTGCTACATCAGGGGCTCGTACAAACTTCTGTGCTGCCTGGAGGAGCCGAGAGAGTCGTCCTAGCAGAGTTATAAAGGTGCTCACCACCCAGCCCTCTCCTGGCAATGCTGGGGGTCGGTGCTGAAAGCAGGACCAGGGCACGCAGCACATTCCAGGATGAGTGGGACTGGGCAGAGGATGGGGGCAGCTCCCAAGAGGGGCACCAGCAGGGAGCAAGAGCTTGTTCAAGCCCTTTTTCGCAGCCACTTCAGCTGCTTACCAGCACTTACCAGCTGTGGTTTTAGCAGCTGGTTGTACCTGGCTGGCCAGGACAACCCACTGCACATCTGCTGCCACTTGAAGCTCCTCTGGTAACACCCCTCTCAGTCGCTTCGGAGATTTAGCACATAGCTTGAAGGAAGAGAGAGGCTGCAAGCCAGTGATGGGGTAGAGACCAAACAGCAGCCCTTGATACAGGTTTCTAGCTGCCTACAGCGCTGCAGGCATGCTGCAGGAGGAGTGTGGAGACACAGCGCCTGCCCCAAAAGGCTCCCAATCTAATCCTTAGATGCGATCATGACTAATAAATGATAAAATGATGAAGACAAGACGTTTAAAAGATGACAAAAGACCAAAGGAGACAGCAGTAACCCTGCCGACTTGCTGAGCTCTGATGCAAGCTCCTTTTGACAATTCAATTATAATGTGATGCTAATTACTGAGTTGATGGTATTGAGCGCCAAGGCAAAAGGGCACTACAAGAAAGGGATATTGATACGAGAAGGTGGCAGCAATAGCGCTTCTCGCCCAGAGAGATGCCAAACTGCATCAAGGGAGCACTGAAAAGGAGCCAAGATCTGGGGTGGAGTGTGGCGGGGAACAGTAACGTTGGATGACAGCTCAGAAAGGGAACGATAATGAATGTGATAGTTGTCTGAAACAGAGGCTGATCTTGCACAGGCAGAAGGCAATTAACCAGGAGAGGGTTTCAGATCCGGGCTGGCATAGATACCTCTCTGCTGACAGCCATTTAAAAGCCTGCAGCTGGGCATTTGCACTTCTCGTCTCAAATCTGGTGCTCCCAACTGAGCGCAGTCACCACACAATGGTCAGGGACCAAACCCAGACCTCTGACATGCCAGAAAAGAGCAGAGGGTCTTGTTCTTAATCAGGTGAAAGCCACTGAAGAGTTAAAGTCACTCCACTGTGCTTCAAGTCCCATGGCTCACTGCAACATGCATAACAGTGCCTTCCCTGAAAACAAGGTCACCAACACGCTCACTTTCACTAATTCCATATTTAAAACACGGCTTCTCAATCAAAGAGATGCTATTACCCACAAAGCAGCTTAAATTGTCCCTTAGATTTAAATACAGCCTGTTGCATAAAACATCTTTTTATCAATTTCACTTAGGGCTGACAAGCGTTCCCCCGCGCACATCCTTTTAATAACGTCAGTGCGCTTCACAGAGCCCTTAAGTGCATTCCTCTGGGAAGCAAATACCCTTAAGGGCACCTTTTGTCATTGTTCGTTTTCTCCACTTGCTGAAGAGGGATTGTGCTTAGAAGCCTGGGCTCCTATCGCATCACGTCGCATTTCAGAAACAGGGCTCTGCATGCCGTTTCCAGGAGGTGGGTGGAGGATGCCAGCCTAGAAGAAACATCCTCAGCTGCTGTGCACGGCATGAGAAGGGATGTTTTGCTTCTCCTCCAGCCCACCATTGGCCCAGTGAGAAATCCATGTTTGGTCCATGAGCAAGAAGAAGTTTAGAGCACTGTCGTGGCGAGGACAGACCTTCCTCCCCAGGGATTTTCTCAGCACCAGCAAGCCTAACGCAGGGACTAACCGCTACAGCCCCAGTTGCCCGTTCTTGGCAAGGGAGCATCAAATCCCCCTCCCCTGCGCTCCAGTCGCCGTGGCTCTGCTAGCGCTATGTTACTTATCAGACATCAAATTATGTGCTCTTTCACAGAGCTAGAGGCGCAAAGTTTTGAGGTAGGTTGGGGAATCATTTGGGAATCAGCTGAGTGTAGTACTCCAGCACTTCAAGAGGAATCAAAGGGAGAAAAAAAGACTAATTTTACCAAATTTTGTAGGGAGAACAGGATGGAAGCAGTGTTACCTCACGGTTAGCGTGCTCGTCTGGCATTTGAGGAACTTTGGTTTATTTTGGCTTCTGCAGATGGGCTCGATGGAAGACAATTGGCCAAAATCTTGGTCTTCTGTATTTTAGCCTCTCCATCTGCCAAATGAAGAGAACAAGACAAATGAACTGATGAAGAGGGCTGCATAAGAGAGAGATTATGTGGTTAATTAACAATGGCAAGAGTTCAAGGCACAGACTTCCACGACATTTTCTCTCCTCACTGCGTACTGGAGGGCTCGGTCAAGAGCAAGCCCAAAACCTCACGCTGCCAGCAGCACGGTGCTGGAGCTGGCTTCCCATGCAGATCATCCGTCTGCCCACCGAACCCAGCCTGGCTTTGTGAGCAGGCTTGATTACAGCATCACAGGCACTGCCAGCAACTGAGGACCAGACAGAAAATGCATTGACTACTCAAGCTGTTAAAAACTGCTTGCTGCTGGCGCTGCAAACTTGTATGGCATCCGGACATTGAGTTGGACTTCTCAGCAGCTGCTATACACAAAGGTTGGAGATGGAAGGGATAGGAAATACAGGAACCTTTTTTAAACTCAAAATGAAAGGAGGCTTTTTTAAAAAGACAAAAAAAAAAACCCAAAACAAAGACAAACCCCAGAAACCTCATTATTTTAAAAAAAAAATCATCAGAAATGTAGTGGAAAACCTGTATTGCCTGCTGTTTAACTGAACAGCTCCTGTCTTGTCATTAGCTGCTAGAACTTGGTTTATCAGAAGAACTGTGCATCTGTAGAACAATTGCTTTCATATTAACACCCACAGGCTCGCTGCCAGGGAGTTGTGCTCTCCATCAGTTTTTGACCATCTGTGTCCCTTTTGATGCTTTGGGCTTTTTTCCCCCCCTTTCCTGAGCTTCAGGCTGACATTTGCTCTCTAGGATTAGGAGGTTGCCATCTTCACCACTCTGGGAGAAGGGTTTTCACTCCAGAGCCTACAACACCAGCTGGCAAAGCATTAAAATTGCTTGTGAAGGGACGTTGGGAGCTTTTAAGTCTCACTGCAGTTGATGGGATGTGAGGATGCTTTATACCTCTGCTGGATGAGGCCATATGAAACCGTCGCTGCCTTGTACTCCGCTGTTCCCTGCAAGGAGCCCTAGGTGAAGTGTCTCCCACCTCGGGAACAGGATGAGCATTAACCTGGGTATTGGATTTGGGAGTGAAGCAGAAATGGAGTGTGAACGGACCCTGGGGAGGGAAGCTGAGTGGATGGGAGGGGAGGGTCTGAGGTCTGAGAGAAGGAAGATGATCAAGGGCTGGTCTGTGGAGCTGGAGCCAAGCAGGTTTCAGGTGACTTCTCCAGAGCCCATGGCTGTTTCAGGTATCAGACATCTGGCTATTGTCTCTTTAGGCAGATTCATATGAGCACAGTTCCAGCGATATTCCCTCACTCCTGTATGATCTGCTGTGGTTCTGCTGCCTCACGGCAGTGTATTTGCCAGGCAGAGGCCAGACAACCAAGAACACTGAGAGACTTAGCCGTGAAGCCCACTTACCACATACTCCAGCCCACGTGCCATGGACTCCTTGAAACGATCCTGCTAAGAAGCCAGCCACTGATGCAAATGAAACGTGTTCGCAGCTAAAGTCCAGCAAGCAGCATCACAGCTCTCTTTTGGATGGGGGCTGAGGCTTAGCAGGGCCACACTTTTGAGAAATCAATTTTCTATTCTTTTTTTCCTTTACAAAGAGAATTTCAAAGTCTCTGTGCGTCTTCCTCTGCTTTCCGGCATAGTCAACGCCACCTCCCATCCTCCTCTTTAAATCAGCACCCCTGTTATCATCGCAGAGGTGCACAGTCAACACAGCAGGAGCATAAAACAGACAGATTGGGGTTAGCACCAGCTACAGTGGCTAAGTGGACTGACGGATGCTTTTAATAACTGCAAATGCTATTCTTGATGCTGATGATTTAGCAGTTATCATAAGATACAGAGGGAATTAAAATGAATCTAAGGAACGTACTTACTTTTCACTATGCCTGCCTGCTGCCCGCTGGCTTGGCTCTGGCTCTGGCTCACGCTATTACTGCAGGGAGATATCACTGCCTTTCAGCAAAGAATCAAAATCCACAATCGCTTGATTTAACAGCTGGAATATTGCAGTCTTCCTTCTACATGTGGTCATCCAAGGTCACTGAAAAACATTGCAAGATTTTATGTTTTGAATTTTGTTTTGGCCTAGAATAAAACCTCCTCATCTCAGAAGCAAGCGACACAAAACTAAGGCTAAGCTATGTCATGTCATTAGTTACTTGGTTAAAATGCAATTTTTTAGTAACTCTATTTGAGTATGTGTGAATTTTTCAAACACACAGTGGGTTGCAGTGTTCCTTTTTAGTCCAAGAAAGATTTTGAGGGCAATCATGAATGGTGGGGTAGCCCCTCTCCAGGTTTGGATGAAAAACACAGGGACACGATCCCCTTCGTGCAAGCATGAACTGTCTGAGAGCCACAGCCTCAGCTCCCTGACCACGATTCTAGCCTTCCTGGATGAAACCTGCTGCCCTCAGTGTTTGCAATTGGGATCTCCATAAAGATCCTCTAAGGCAGCAGAAATCCTTGTGCTGAAAGGTTTCAGAGAGCAGAGACATTGGGTCTTAGGAATCTATGAAATTTTAATATTTTTTTCCCCACCAGTTTTGAACAGCATGGGTCCAGTAAATCTATTTCTACTCACGCCCTGAGCACTGCAGAAATATCTCTGAGGCCCTTGTCTTGTCTAGGCGCCTAACAGCGCAGGATTTTAAGCACGCATGGTACTACAGCAAAGACAACCCAAAAAACCAAGGCAGGGTCACAGAATCAAGAAATGAGGCAATTGCGAGACAACAAACATGAAGTGAGAGACTAACTGTAGGATCAAAACAAGTACAGCTCTGAAGGCAGAAATAGTTTGTTACAGGACAAGCGCAGCCAGAATAGGACAAATGTTGTATCTCTGCTGTTAACACCCGTAAGCGTGCAGGATATCAGCTTGTCAGTGATCACATTTCAGTGGCTCAGTAAATCCATTAGCTGATGCCTATCAGCCGTGCTACAGCAGCTGCCTGAGCTCATGGGGACCCATCTGCAAGGTAACGCACCCAGGTTGGGGGGAGCAAGGACCAAGCCATCGCTCAGCAGGGGCAGAACCCACCCGCTGTCGGTCGGGGTGGCTCGGCTGGCAGATGGCACCACAAAACCAATTAAATACTATTGCCTTCAAGTGCGTGCTTGCAGCCTGCAGATGGGACTATCTGAGGGCAGACAAGTCAAGGCTTGGCTACAATCGATTATTCCTTTAGATTTACCAGTACTGGCTACATACATTAAAACTACAGGTTCCTGGGGCACGACAGGCAACAAAAGGTTCATTAAAATAAAGTGGGTTAAAAGGTCAGCTTTTTGCTTCACATAGATGACTAAAAGGGGCAGGGAGAACCCAGCTTCCAGGCATTTACCATTGTATTTTTTCATTGCTCTCTGATAATTTGAATTTTTGCATTCTTTAAATCAGCATTATCAATTCCCAACATTACCACTTGCCTCATTTCCTCTCTCCATTCAAATCCTCCGAGACAGCTTCCTGTGTCCCTATTCTAACCCTCTTTACTGTTTAACTCTTGTCTCCTGCTACACCCCAAACCTCCCAAGGAGCAGGGGTCACGACAACTAGCTGACCTGTGGATCCCGAGCCCTTACATCTCTGGATGGGGAAGGAACAGCCTATTCCCTCGATCTCCAGTCTGCGCTTTCCTTTGCCTCCTAGGTTATCTTCTCCACCTGCAGCTCCCTGTGCCCTTTCCCCATGGCTTAGGCATGAAGTTGATCTCTTAGCTGTAGAATAAAGGGGAGTCAAGTTTTGCACAGCCTATGGACACAGCCCCTGTCCCCGCCACTGGGATATTTTGCCATTGTCTATTTTGAAAGAGAAGGGAAATTGTGTTTAGAACACTGAAAGCATCTTAAAAATGAGGTGACATTGTCGCTGCTGGTGCTTCCATGGCAACCTGCATTTGTTTCTCAGAGCTGTTTCATAATAATTAATACACCGCTTCCATTCACGTGGCCTATGTTCAGAGCGCTCGGCACAGCCCCCACTGGGACTTTGCTGGCTCGCATGAAATATTTATACCGAAGAATCAGAAGAGAGAACTTTTCTGGTGTGTTCTGGCCACTGGGACAAAGCAGTGACACACAGACAGCCGATCACCCCTTTGCTAGCCCAGCTAGCGGGAGCACATTTGCTGACAGTAGCTGGGCAGAGCCCGTAATGACATCCCTCCCACGCGATGACTGGGCAGCCAGAGAAGCCCCGATCCTGGTGATCACACCGGGACAGAACAAGACAGGGCTTGTTACACGGCCACAGCAATGAATTCAGCACTCTCCTCTTCATGCACTGGCAAACACAAGCTGCCCTACCTTGCCACACCGTGCTGACATGTCTAGATGTGGCCAAAATTGAGGGGATCTGGGGAACAGCACCAGCAAAATCCTTATGCACAGAGTAACTTGCATATCTTGCATTCCCTCCCTGCTGCAGGCTCTGGGGGAGTGTTCAGCTGAATGTGGGAGGGCACAGGGGAGAAGCGGATCAAAGATGCGGTCACCTACCACGGCAGTAATAAAGACAAAGCTGTGAGCAGAGCCTGCAGATGTACTGCCTCTGGGCTGCGATCCCGCCAGATCCGACATGTGAAGAAGCAGGCTCTCAGCTGGCAGGACCTGGATAGGGATTGCCAAAGAACATTCGGGTGCTGCAAGCTGTGGCTAAGAAAGATTCAGTAGGTGGTACTACATAGTCTTAGCTCCAGCAAGAAGCCAAGGGAGTTTCCTGCTCCAGCAACTCCAGCCTTTCAGATGATACATAAAACCAAGTGGTTGGACCCAATATAGCTATCAAATATCCAATGGCACTTTCACAGGAGGAGGAGGGTGAGCCCCAGGGTCCTGGCTGAACGCCAGTTTAGACAATTACGTTCTGCCAACCTTCATTCTTTCTGCAGCTTCAATTGGATGTGGGATTTGGAGGCTTTTCTGTGCTGAGATGTATTTCTGGCCCTTTTTCCT
>NW_009636988.1:9166-41202 GCF_000690535.1 Cariama cristata | reverse complement strand
CCTGCTGACTAGACTCTTAAATAAAAAAACAAAAAAACAATCAAAACCCCCAAAAACCCCCAGTGAAGGCTTCACCCCTCATGTGAAGCCTGGCCTGTTACCCCACCAGCATCAGTCTGGGTCCCTCTCTGTCACTCACTGTCCCCATCCTTCCATAAACAAGAGGCTCTGCCACAGATACTGACTTGAATTGATTACAAATACTGACCTACTCCACGGCTAAAATACTCACATTCTTCACTAGACACTGCAAAGATCCATAAGTGTGGGACACTTCCTAAAGAGGTTGGCATACTAGACATGCGAGCCAAGAACTCTGCTCTCCCTTGTTGACCTTTCTTCTGCTGAGTGAAATGCTCCAATAGGGGATATTAAGTGATCAACAACAAGCATAAATCAGGGTAGCGAAAGGGAGAGACCTCTCGCTGGAGCTGTGCCTTGGTATCATTTAAACAGGCTTGAGAGGCTTAATTGTAGGCTCTGGCAGAGTACAGCCAGCCTGCTTCACCCCATGCTCGCGTAGTCACAGCTACGAGCAGGAACTGCCCCAGCTCCCGGAGTCACACAGTCATTCACTGCCTAGCAGTGCTGGTGTAACTGAAACGTTCCCATGTCCTGTGAATTATAGTGAAAAAGAGGGCTGATAAGTCTCAATTGGCTGAATATACAAAACTCTTGAAGTCCCAGACAATGTGTGTTTGTTTTCTCACTGCAGCAGCTCCTTGTTTTCTCACTGCTGTGGCTCCTGTTGTCAGAATCTGTCAGGAGATTTCTCTCTGTATTTCACTACGATGGGAGCACGTGCAGCTTGGATTCTGCTCAATCTCTTTTCATCGGCGAATTTGAAGCTGCAAGGCAAGGGGCCAAAATCCCAGGAAACAGAAGCTGTTCCTTTGAGCCTGCCTATGAACATCTAAGAGGTTAATGAAGAGATCCTCAAAGTTGCAACTATTGCATGGACAGTCCGTGAAGTGCAAGAGCTTTCCTATTTCAAAAGGTCAGAGTTCTTTCAGTTCTCTCCTACCTGGTGATCTCTCACGATCCTTTATCAGACTGACAGGGGTTCTCCTGGTGCTACGTCTCACAGGAGACATCTCAGAAGTCCTCTTCCTCCTGGGAAACAGTGCTGTCGTAACAGACACTTCCAAAGCCCTTGTCAGTTCTGAAAGATAAAGAAGCAGCAGCTTTTATTTCTTCATGTCAGCAACTACCCTTTCTGAGCCTGCTTTTACGTGCTGCCTTGTTTACTATAAAGGAGGTTCTTACGTTGTGTCCCTTGTTCATCTGAGGTGTAAGCTGCACCAAAGACCATCTGGCTGCTCCCCTCCTTTTTGTTTCTCAGTGTTCACCTCTGGCAAAGACTCACCTCTTGATATTCCCCCTCTTACTTACGCTTCCTTTTGCAAAACATTAGTTTCATCCCTCTGATGAAGCAATGAGCTAGGGAGTGTCTACAGGGACTTGCAACATTATTAATGCCTAAAACCCAGCAGCTGCATGCAATGCTTTACTCAAAGAGGGTTTTGTTTTGTTTTAAATTGTAAAGTTAAACATCCGTTCTCCTAACAGCTACAGAACTCGGCAGCACTCTGACAACGCCCTTCCTACAAGGTTCTTGAGGGTTTTTCTCAAGGTTGTGCATTATCATCCTCATTTTAAATAGGAAAAAAAGTTCAAGGCACGCACAGGTTAAATGCTTTGCCCGAAACCACAAAGAAAGTGAGTGGCAGAGTTGGGAAAAACGGAGGTCTCTTCCCACCCTTACTACTACCAGCCATGACTTCAGGAAAATCAAAATGCTACGCCAGATTCTTGATGTCCTTGCCAATTAACTTTCAATAGAGGAAAATTGTCAAAGCACAGGGTTCAGTATTGAAACACTGTCACAGGTTCTGGCTAGCCTGCAGTTAACTTGCCCCTGCGAGATGGATCAGAAAGGCTCAGCAGCATGCCTTAGACCTAGAATTAATACAGAAGCCTTTTCTTCAGCTAGAGCAATGGGACGCCCATCTCTTTTGGGGAAGATACCTGCTGGTACCATTCAATTCAATTACACCTGAAGATCGTATACGGGCAACTGCACACAGAGGTTTCGGGATGACACTCTCCACCCCAGCTGCACTGCAGACTGAGTTTTTGCAGCACTGATTATTGCTAGACACTTCTTATTGCACGTCACTTCAGCACAGATTACGGGTGTAAAAACATAGCATCCGCTCGCTTCCTTTGCATATCTGCTGTGTGTTAATTGAGCTCTCAGGAAACCGTGTGCAGTGCAGTCCTTTGGGCTGTGCAACACTACAAACCACCTCAGCCTGAGGTTCTTTTTCAGGTATGGACATAGAATGAGGTGCCCATACCACATTCTAGGAAGCACAGTAAGGGACGTAATTGCTCCCACTTAATTAAAAAGAGTGACCTTTTGGGTTGCAGCTGTCCTATGGCAAAACAGCTCTTCTTCCAGGCTCATTGTTTAGGATGATCAGGCAGAGTGTAGTAGAGAGCACCAGTGCATATCATGAAGAGAAGATAATTGTGTTTTCACCTGCTATTACAGAGACAGGTTTTCTACAGGCTTGCAGATGACCTTCTCCAATCAAACATTAACTTTGCAGCAAACAATCATTAGGGAGCATTTGCAGGCTTTAATAATTAACGCTTTTATTAATCCACTGACTCCACTTCAAGCAACAGGTCTCTCCAAAATTAATTCTGTTGCCATTTAAAGGAAAAAGAAATGAATACCCTTTCAAGGCAGAGAAGGAAGAAGGTATTCAGATTCCACTGCACTTTCTAAAGGTACTGGATCTGGTCCTAGAACTGTAATTATGCAACTTATTAACTGAACTGCCAAACATAGGGCTAAGTAATTTTCAAAGCCTGGACTTTGAGAAATAGTATTACTGGCAGCCATGCAATCCAAAATCCAATCAAGAAAGACCACAAACTTTCAACAGGCTGAAACTCCATCAGCTGCTTACTGGCTGCAAAAAGCAAGGGAGATGAAGACAGACGTCCAGCTAAGCAAATTAACTCCTTGAGAATAAGGGACCTGCTTCTCTAAAGAGACAAGCAATGAGTGGAGGGAGATGTGCATCTTCAGAGCTGTACTGCATAGAAAGTCCAGCTGGGAGGGAATAACTTCTACCTGTCAAGCAAGATATCTCAGCTTAGTGATTGCTTTGTTGATTGCTTAGTGACAGTTGTGCTGAGAGCCCCAGAAATTTTAAAGGTCAAAAGAAAGCAAGAGGGACCCCAAAGCATGCCAGTGCTCAGCTGTCAGTGATGACTGTGAATCTCTGTCCAACAGCTCTTTTAAGTGCTATCACAGAACAAATAAACTTGCTGTTTCACAAGCTCGCTAAAGAGTCAACCAGATCAGATACACAAGCTGAGAAGAACTCAACAGTATTTCTTACCCTTACTTTTTTTGCTTCCTTGAATCACCATCTATTTAAGAGCAGGGCGGGCACATGGTCAGCACAACTGAAATACAAAGAAATTGCAAAGCAAACTCAGCGGAGGGCAGAAGGGAATGAGTAAGTATTGGTTAATGTAACTACTATTAAACACGCAATGCTGAAAAAAATAGGGAGGAAGTGCTGAGAAAATTCTCCTGCTTAATCCTTCTTACTCCTGTGTCTCCCCACTGTCTCTCCAGACCAGTTTCTATGGGGCAAGAAGCTGCCTTACCATTTCTCAGTTAAAACCCCCCTTTTTGCAGCAAGTCACAGTCACAAGGCTGACAGCAGAACCGAGCCTTGCTCAGGGCTCTGCAGAGCTCTGCTTGAACCACCAGATAATGCTCCCTTTTGAGTGGTTTGGTACACGTGGGATAATTGAACGGGCTCCCTCTGCAGCGAATAACTCTTGCCTTTGTGTTTGACTACTCGAGGAGCGTTTTGACTTTCTAAGTATTGCTGCCATTTAGAAACACAGCATGAGAATCAGGCTGTTAATGCATTACTTCGTGCCATAATATGTAGTAAAACTCATGGTTTCAATTCCTCCAGCTTCTCTCCTGTCAATGCCTAAGTAGGGGTCCTGCTGTTCTCCATCGCGTTACTATATTTCCCTCCTTTTTTCTTTAGCTATGGTAAATCAGAAACAAATTAGAAAGAGCAGGACCAGAAGATATCAGACTCTTTGGTTAAAAATATGCATATATTTAAGTTTTCCTGTTATTGTTACTAAAGTTTTGCTTCTGTGGCCAAGATAAGACATAGAAGCAAGCCAAATATTTTACAAAATATCTGCCAGAGAAATTCTTACCTGTAAACTATTACATGCACCCTCTGCATTCCTGTATGTCTGAGCCCAGTGAAGTCCCCCTCAGAAATACTGAACATTTTAATAATGCTCTAAACTTTTAAAGCAGCAGTAAACATGAAGCAAGCTTTAAAATATTTCCCTGAGAAGTCAAGAAACAAAAATCCCATTTTACAGATGAGTAAGCAAGTAGAGAGAAGTTAAACAATTTCCTCCAGGATACATACTCATCATGAGGAAGATGGTATTAAAGTTACAATGATCCTGGTTTCTTGGCATCATTCAGAATTGGCCATGACCTTCTACAGCCCCATATATAAAATAAAGTTTTGTAGCAAATCAGAGCAGATTAGATGCTTCAAAAGCAAAGCACGAATGGCAAGACTACTGTCTGAGAAGGAATAATGTTAATTTGTTGTCAGCTGAGCCTTTTTGTTTTAACAAATACAACTTGGTTGGTTTTAAATAGGCTTTAACACAAAGTATTTGCACAAACACACTAACTTGCAGTATCTGCAGTCCTGTGGATATGGGTTTCCTGATTAACTATAAAGCCTAAGAAGACTCGATGTCTATGCAGAGCTCTTCCTGTAGCAGCTAATGGTCTCCCCCTCCTCAACTGCATGTTTTCTCAAAGGTTGTAGGAACTTGTATATCCTCAGCATTACCGATTTGCTGCCAATTTTAATTGAAATTAGCAAACTGATATAAAAATTAAGCTGAAGCAGACAGACAGACACCTAGCCATTTACTTACATTTCCATAGGAAGACCAAGTAAAAGACAGTAGGAAATATACTTTCAAGTTTCTGTGTTAGAGCCACAAAATTAACAGTATCAGGCTTTATCAGTCTGGACCTGTAAGGCACAGTTACTGGCACTCAGAAATATATGTTAAAAAAATGACCTGTAATGTATAGATTTATTTTTTTTTAAGGTAGTGACAAAAAATAGGTGAATGATACTTAACCAAATTCAGCAAATTCAAACAGGCATCTGGAAAAAATTTGTCCTTGCAAAACCTTAAAGGGATCATTTGTACCTGCTAAGCCAGCTGTCCACTGATGGAAAGAGCCTTAAGGTTTCACTTTGCTGCAATAGGTTTGGAAAGTTGTGCTAATGATATGTAAAAATGCCATTATGAAAGGGCAGGTCCATTTTTATACTCTGCACTCACATTGATATACTGACTCCTTAGAGCAGCAGACATGAATCTTTAGATGTAGCAGCAGTTTAAGCCTGAATCGCTAGGTCTTATTCAAGTTGCCAGCTCTGCCAAGGGCTTGAACCTGCCGAAATTCACAGAGCAAGATGAGTTTTGCAAAGAGCTCGGCTTCCATCTGGGCACCAGAATATGCACTGAGCTCTTCTGCAAACCTGGCCCCAGCAGAGCTGTCTTTGAGGAGGTGGAGGAGGGGAAGCCAACCCGGCATACTTGCGTCTTGCTAGCCAAGTTGTAAAACGGGAACACTGCTGTGCTTCTTGTTTGATTGATTTCTCCTTCTTCTTCTGCAAGTCCGCTCAGGCTCTGAGCACTTCAGGGCAAAAAGCCCCCTCGTTGTCTGTATACATATAACACAAGGCACAAATGCACTGAGTTCGGTCCAGACTTGTAAGCACTACTTATAGATTACTAACGTAAGTAATAAAAATGGAGTTAAAAATAACTAAATGGAAGAGGGAGGGGGGGAAAAAGGGGAAAGCAAATTCATTCCATAAGCCTCCTCATCTTCTTAAAAGAATAACCTCCCACCCATCGGCCCGCTCAGTCCTGCTGTACAGCTGCGTGGCAATGCACGCTGTACACACCAGACAATGAGACACAGCACAGAGTTTAAAAGAGCCAGTGTGGAGAATTGCATTTAAATTAGGAAGCCAAAGAAATGAGCTAATGAAGGTCAACTCCACAACAACAGGGTGTTAATAGGACATCTTACAGCACTGACGTGGTTTCCCCCTGCCCTGTGTTAAAATTTGGTATAAAGTGTTAATTTGTCTAAGGTTAAAAAGGAGTATTTGTAAACACAGAGTATTTTTAATGTTGTGACTTTTGATGCTGGGTATCTTTTACTATAAATTGAACTTTAATGAGAAGAATTATTCTCAACAGAAATCTAAACCAGCTCCTCCACACAAGTCAAGATACATGCTGTACCCCTTTGCAAATAGAAGAGAGTTTCAGCAACTTTTTTTTAACCTTAAGAAGTCAGATACTGGATCATAAACTAGACTTTGGGCCTGGACTAAATGCTTTTCACCTGCATTTCTAAATGATACCTTTCTTTTATGGGAGGTGACAATTCTACACTTTTGGATAGCAAAGACATAATGGCTTGTAGGATATCACCAATAGCCGTGGATCTTTGAAATGTATTTAAGCCATAATAACAGTGTTCCTGAGGGAAAAGAGTTACTGGCAAGCGGCAGCTGAAGCAGGCAGACACCCAGTAAAGGCAGCTCAGCGGGTGTATACCATCACCATGGACAGAAGACAGGTGAAATACTATAGGTGTACACACTGTGGGAAGTTTCCTGTATTTGCATCAGACTTCAACCAAGGATCTATATTGCTTTGGTTTCTGCAACAGAAAGGCTTCTGGACATGGAGAATAAAGCAAAGCCCCCTTTTTTCCCTTTTTTGAATCTATATAGTATCACATGGAGAGAATGTTTGCATATTGACTATACCTTTATTATCACACAAATCCATGTATTTCTGAGCTCTCTGGGCTTCCCAAGATGAATTTCCTTCCACATAACAGAAAGACTATGAAATAACATTCAAACGCCTGTTTAATAAGAAATGGATGTTTTTTTTCCAGCATGCTGGTGACTGACTCATGCTCCTGATGGGCTCCCTAAGCAGGGCCAGGCTCTCTCCCCGCATCCTAGGCCCTCTCGTGGCTGTTTTGGAGGGGACACAAGGTACTTTCCCTTTCAGAAAGTTCTCACTTTCAGAAAACATGAAGACATGTTCTCTTCGGGCCCTCCAGATCTCAAATATTTTCATTGAAAACTGTTACGAACCACAATATTTAAGGTCAGATCCAAATTTACTTGAGATTTAGGGGTATTTGAATTCTTTTTTTCCTTCAAGCTAATCACCAATAAAAGACTACTTCACTTGCAATCTTTTTTTCTTATCAAAACAGTTCAATATTTGAAAACTTAAGTCTCTAAAGATGGCATAGGATTCGGTTTCTTTGGAGGGCAGCAGGGCCTAACATCTGTAAAGAGCCCCAGGGGCTTTGCAGACAGAAATGCTTTCCCATGGGTAATGGATGCACCCTATATAATCGCTTCAGTTTACTTTTTGCTACATGCGACTAAAAGCAGATGAAGCATGAATCTTCTCATGATAAAAATTGCTTGCAATTATTCTATATGGCAGTTAATTCACAGAGAGGTCTAAGGAAAAAAAAACAACCATAAGCCTATTTTAAAAAAAGAAATTACAGATAAACAGATGGTTTTAAGTGACAATACACCTGCAGAGGTTACAAAAAAAAAAAAAAAATCGAGAGTGCCTAAAAAGAACATAAAGAGACCAAATTGTTTAGTCAAGGTTAATGAAAGTTAGGCTATAGTGGCAAGCGCATGAGGAAACAGATCAGATTAAGTGAGCCATTACAGAGATAAAGATTGTAAAATGCTGGTTATTTCAATCTTGTAAGATTCCCTTGGTTTTAGCACCTTCTTAAATTGTCTTTAAAATGCTTGTCATGCATTTTGCATAAGGAATGTTTCAATCAGACTTTGAATGGAATGGCTTGAAAGCAAAGGATAAGAAAATTCACCTGAAGCTGACACTTGGTTTATGATCAGGGTACTGCATTACAGCTGTGTTTGTTAGGAAAAGGAAATTGTTAAGCTAATGCTTTGGGGTAGAGCAAGAAAAAGCTGTTTCCTCACAAAACCCCATACTACTCCTGGAGCATTTCCAGAACTGTAAAGACAGCAGGCTACACTTTCACTAACTGTCACTATTATTTTATTACAATCTAAACCATTATTGTTCCTACCAGCTAAATTTTGATGGGAAATAATTTCTTGTTAATTATGTAACATATATAAAGATTTTCATTGTAAGCAGTAAAACCCAGTATTTTCTGAACCTGACAACATGCTCTACAACAGCATAATTACCACTCAGAGATTATAGGTAAATGAGCCACTTACATTTGAACTTGATGGAAATGGATTCTTGCCCTTTTTTCTGCCTATTCTCCTTTATTAGAAATGCTTTAGTCAAATGGTTGTGTATTATTTTAGTGCATCATATAAGCTGATTCAATTAAGACACATTGGCATCTCAGATTTCATTTTTATAATCTGTTATGTATTAACTTGCTGAAGGTCTATTTCTGACCTTGACTTCCAAATTGCAATACAAGAAAGGAAGTGTCCAGTAGGAAAGGAGCACAGCCCCCACTGCACACTAACTCCTTTGTGAGTATTTAGTGACCATTGAGCTTATGACTAAAACTTGCAAGTTTAAAAAACAAAACCAAAAAAATCCAGCAACTTACTGGAGCAGATGATGAAGTTGCTGCACTACAGTGGTGCTCAGCACCCGTAGTACACAAAACCTGCTTGGATGAGGTCAAATGCAGACTTTGGATTAGGCTCTCTTTCCACTCTCAGATGCTAATCTTGGGACCAGTCTTATTCTCAATAGCAGGCACTATTGGTAAAGGAAAAGCGTTAAACTTTTTAAGAGAGAGCTTTCTATCAAATGCTATTGGAAGGAGTCTGATTTTTATTTTGAAGTGCAAAAAATCCTTCTGTTGCATACAAATGTCATCAATAACAACAATTTTGGAGCAGCCAGTTCCTGGACACAGTAATGGCAGGATCAGGAAACGCCGAAAGGCACGTTTCTTTCGGTCTGCGAAACCGTCTTGGAGCCAGTTACTCTAGTGTGCAATTCCAGTGTGCTTAAGGCAACGCTGGGGTAAGCAAACAACTTCCAAATCTGATTTAACAATTAAGAAAGAAAAAGGAAAAACAAACCACAAGTTTGTTCTGCTTAAACATTCCAGAGGAAATAGCTACTTTAAGGTAGATGGAAGTTCACCTGCTTTCCTGCACTGAAGTTGGTATCTCCAGCTTCATTTCCAGCTGGCCATAGGCGACATTTCAGTCAAAGCAGAAATGTTTTTCTTTCTGGAAATTATTTAAAGAAGCAAGACTGAGTTCAACACATACATTTAAGCCTTCCCTTCCCCATCACCATGAAATAAGCTAAGAAAGGGGAGCTAGTTCATCTTAGCACAGTTATAGAATAGATTCTATGAAGAAAGGAGCTTTTCGTTAAATATTAAAAATAAAATTACATACTGCTTTCCACTCTACTTTAAAATTTTAGTGAGGATAAACCCCAAGGTGCTCAAAACTATTACACAGAAGTCCTGTCTTTCCATTACCTTTTCCTCCTAGACTTATGCTGGCTGGAAAAAGTTCCGGATACTTCAGTTTTTCTTTGGCAGATCTCTCTAGAGCATTTATTCTGCAGTAATATTTCAAAACTGACTGTAGAAAAAACAAAATATCCTAGGTGACCCTTCTGCAGTCTTACGTTCTTAAATTCCCAATATATTAATCTTGCAAGTACAATTTATGATGAGTCATTAAGATATTTTCCATTTCAGACATTTAAATATTTAAACATCCAGAGGTTGGCTGGTATAAGATTTGAGTGCTTAAATTATCT
Organism: Cariama cristata; assembly: GCF_000690535.1. Classification (NCBI taxonomy): domain Eukaryota; kingdom Metazoa; phylum Chordata; class Aves; order Cariamiformes; family Cariamidae; genus Cariama; species Cariama cristata. The sequence continues at coordinate 31,221 of NW_009636988.1, read as the reverse complement.
CCTTCCACTCACTCCACTTATCCTGAATAGCAGAGTGGTGCCTGCAAATACTTTCACCTTTCCTAAAGGAACATTTCCATTTGAGCCGAGGAGGGTACTAGAGAATGCAACTTCTGCTGCACTGCAACGTGATCTGTTAAAATTGCAAACTTATCTATAATGTATTTTGGTTAGAAAATTATCTGTGTGTATGTCAGACTGGTGGTGGTTTAAGAAGAAGAAAAAAAACCCCAGAATGTATCCTCAGGGAACTGGGAGCTTCTGGCAGTGTTTGCAGCAGAATCACAGAATAGTTAAAGTTGGAATTTCTTGGTACCTGAAAAATTTTACCTGGAGGCCTAACGCAGTCAGAGAAGAACACCGATGTCAGGACCAGCTACAGCAGTAGCCAAAGCAAAGATGTAAAAGACACCTCATTTACCCTGAATACAACTGCAGGATTCCAAATAAAAAAAAAAAAAATTGCTACAACAGGAACTATAGCTGCTAAGAGAATTAAGCAGATATACTGAAAACGAGGGACAAGTTGTTCTTTCTTTTTATCTAGACAAGGACAATGCTTAAACCTTCAGATCATACCTCTCAGCTTTGCTTTTGCAGTAAGGAGGACGGCTGGAAAGGAACAAAGGCTAAACTTACAGACATTCTTCTGCAATTCTCAAGAAATATAGCAGGTTTTTTTTTTTTTTTTTAAAGAGCCCACAGACAGGGTAACTTGCTAAGTTTATACATCGAATACAAAAAACATCTGTTCTTCCTTCTGTTTCACAGAAGTGAAGCTCTGTTGCAAAAGAGAAGACTTACCTGGAATAAGAGAGTGGTCTTTAAACAAAATGTATTCTTTATACCAGGCTAAATCAGGTCAGTTAAAAAGGCAAAAAAATATTCTTTTTTATCTGCAAGAAAATGTTTATTCTTTGTAAACCCCACAGAAAAAAGAATGCAGCCAAGACCAAGTATTGAACGAAAATTGTGCCAAAGTAGGCAGCAAAATGGGGGAACCTCAACACAAAAAGTCAGTGACAATATTTCATGTTTTGCACAAAGATGAAAAACCTATGACATTTCCGAGTAACACTTTTATGGTGACAATTACACAAGATGATTCAAAAATGCAAATGACAGCAACATGCACACCTGGCTAAAGCTAGAAGTTTTATCCCAAAAGAATATCTGTGATTAAAATGATGAAACTTTAATACTTCTATTGACTTGTGTGTCCTACTTAATTTTTTTTTTCAATGAGGTATACATGCCAATTGACATGAAACTTTAAAAAAAAAATAAATTCTTTTCTTTTAGGAAGAACTTTGTCCTTCCAGAGTCCACTGCATGTTTGCAAAATCATAATGTTGGGTTTGTAATTCTGCTAGTTTCCAATACAATTTTGCTTCCCACCCCTCCAATCCCCACCCTCAAAAAATCCGAAACACTTCAGAAGTTGCCAGTGCAAACACTTTCTAACAATGTATAATATACATTTTAACTTAAACCTTTGTGCAATTTATGAGTTTCCTTTAAAACTCCTTAAAAACTCCTTGGCACAACAGCTGAAAAATATTCAGCTCCATTTAAATTGTCAAACACAAGGTTGATATAAAGTGTAAATCACAGTTGAATAAAATAAAAAAACCCCAGAACTGCAGCTTTTATTATTAGCCAGCTTTACAGTCTCTTGTATACAGTACATTGCACAGTTCCGCCTTCACAATAACGCTTCCTGTATTAATATTGTGCCTTCCACGATGCAGTATAATCAAGGCAAGTTACAGAACACTGCTGAGTTTATATCAAAATAAACAGAAGATGTAACCTTGGTTTATAATGAACATCCAAATCACCCATGTACAATTTGCAGTAGACTCTGTAATGAGCTTGATATATAAGCTAGATGACAGTGAAGGGGGAAAAAATAGTTTAAACTATCAAGTTTCCTCTTGAAATGTCTTTTCCCAAGGCACTGTGAACAAGACTGTTAGCAATTCTCAATGACTAAAAACACCAATGGGAATATAAATATTTCACACAACAACCACCGTCACATCATCATCTATTCTCTTATTCTTTCCCTTAAACAACACCCCTGAAATTTGTTTGGTCCTTTGAGGGGGTAATCAAATTATCTTCTGCAACATCACATATTTGTATTTAATACATCTATAAATCAAAGCTTTGTTAGATTATTTAACCCTTTCACTGTAAAAACTAAACGTTTTTCCTCACTATTTCTGAATGAATCTGCAAATTCAAGTTGATTATTTAAAAAAAAAAAAAAAAAAGAAGAAAGGGTTCAAAATCAAGCAAAGCCCTGTATTTTTCAAGAGGAAACCATGCAAGAGTACATAAAAAGGCAAAATTGGCTACTTGAAAACCAAGAATTGTTTTTAATGCATTGGCCAAGGAAAAGAAATTGCAAAGTTCTGTGAGGTTTTCTAAAAATTTACAAGAAAAACTGATGGGCAGTTCTAGTCAATCCAGATGTTCTTTTATCCTGTTTTAAATGACAACAAATACAGTCTCACACAATACAATTTCATCTTGACTGCAAGAGACACTCCTGTGTGATGCCTTCAGCATGACAAAATTACTGGGCAAAAAGAAAATTGGCATTCATTTCTTCAAGGGCTGATAAACAGAGGCATTGGGATCAAGTCCAGAAGGGCTGGTCTCCACAAATTTGGAAGAGTAATGTGGGGAAACAGGACTCAGAGTGCTGGTGGCTGCAGTGTATGTTATGCTGGGCATTACTGCCATAACTTCTGCAATCTTCTGTTTTAGGTCCTTGATTTCCTGATCTTTTTGAATTATTTGCCCTGAAAACAGCAAATAACATCACTTAGAACCAGCAGCATGTTTCCACCCTCCACCAACCGTTCAATGATAAGAGCTGTTGAAGCGAAACACCCAGAAGACATTCAGCGCTCTAATATGACATCAGTAAAAGCACAGCTCATGTAGCTCCTGGTCTGTTGAGGAACTATGTTTAATTACCTCTCGTTACCACATAACACAACCAGACATAGCACTTCCATTAGATTTTGCACTGTTTGGATTCACAGCTGCATCGTACCAAAAGATTATTTCTACGGCTCAACATTTTCCTGCACTTTTCCGTTCACATTTTACAAGCACTTAACAGAAGCACAAGTGTTTGCTTATTAAATGCGTTATTTACTCCGTTTTCAAAACTGTCCTGTTCTCAGCATTTGCCTAAACCCCCTTTGTGCACACTCACAACATCACTACAGGAGTTTACGATACTACGTAAAGAGAAACACCAACGAAACGAAACAAAAAAAATTTCGCACTCTAATTAAACTTTCCTGCACCCAAGCAAACTTCTGCAAGAAAATGAAACAGGTACTAAATCAAAAGGTTATTTAATTTTCCTTCAGGGTTTGCACAGCTGAACAAAGGACAGGCTGGGCAGGGTTTTGTACTGGCTTCATGCTCCCTCTGGTGGCTGCAACACCAGCCCACCACGGACACCAGTGTTCATGCTTCCCTCACCAGCGTCAAGTTTAAAACAGGTTGGGTTATTTCCCCCCACCCCCCTTTAGGTTTATGTCCTTCAGGAGTAATATAATATTATTAGGAGTCAAGGACAGGGGTTTAATAGATGGCAAGTATTATTTTATCTTCTAGCTTTTTAAAAGTTCTCCAGCTTTAAGGTAATGGTTTATAAAAAAGTGGAAAACAATCATAAACTAACTTAAACGCTCATCTTGGCTTTTATTGTCCTCAGTTTAATAGCTTGGGGAAATTAGGTCAGCTGTCAGCTGGAGTGCTTAAGCTCACATTCACAAAGCTGTAAAAGACAAAAACCCACTGGAAGCTGAAATGCTGAGTGGGGGCCGTAGCCCAGCCCTAAATAAAAAGGTAGGATAGACTTTCTGTTCTGTTTTCATGATTTCAGTCAGTACTACGTGTTGATTTAAACTATCCCATATTACCTTGGGCAATCTCAAGCTGCCGTTTTGCATCTCCTAATGCAGAGAACAGATCCAGCTTGATTCTTGTCTCTGCGCTCAGGCTGTTCTCTAAGTGCTGTGTTTTATCCTGCATGGCTGAAAGTGCTGACATTAACACCTCCGTATCCTTCTCATTTTCCTTGTACTTCCGCAGTTCCTGTAGGAGTAATTAGGACAAATGTTATTCTCATCGACTTTACACATGAGATATACTGAGAAGTCTTTCTCTTCCCCACAGCACACCACTGGGCTGGGTATTAACACTGTAAAATTAAAATGATGGTTAATTAAGGGCACTGTAATATTACCTCCAGTAATTATACATGACCATCATACAAGTGATTAAAGCCATATTGTACAATGCATAATTACAGTGCGGTGAGCAAGTACCATTTACTCTGCTTCTCCACCCTCTATCATCCATATTGAGACCCTCCACCCAGAAACCCTCCTCATCACTTCCAAGTGCCAGCCAAGCGGCTGTGCAGTACTCTTAGCCAAGCTGTGGAATATGAAAACGCTTCCCACAAGCAAAATGACTGGAATGGGGACTGATCTCTTGCTAGATAGTTTAAAGTGATACTAAATAAGCATCTTAAGCTGTTTCAATTGGCTGATGAGAGGGATTACTTTATCTCAGAATACTTCCCACATTGAACCCAACTGCTGCAAACCCAGAAATTTAGAAAAGAGCAAAGGAAGGAGCGCGTATTCTGCACATCAGAGACAGGCACCTTGTGGCTGGGAAGTATGCATTGACATTTTGACTAAGAAAAAAAAGAAATACTAAACACACAAAAAAGTTCCATACTTCTAAATGAAGAAACAATAATACAATGGAGGAAATACTAATGTCTGTAACAAAAAGCTTCTTTAACAGCTTCAAGATGCTAATAAAATTAAAAAACTTGATTATAGCTGGTTTTAACTATTTGAAAGTCACGGTCATATTCTCCATGGATAAACCAAACTTGTTTTCAAGAGTTTGGTAAACCCAGGAATAACAAGGCTGCATGTGTTATTTAGAAACAAGTTCACAGTAACACTACATGGATTCTGAAGAGCATCTAAAAAACACGTAAGACATTAAAAATACATATTCATGCAAATTGTCAGTTGACATTCCGAGTACATCTTTAGGAAGAGACACTTTAAAGGAATAAGGTCAACTTTAACTCACACATTTCAGCTCTGAAAAACTAACATGCCAGACAATGTGTCTGCTACAAGTCTACCACAATGTACTTTCAACATTCAAGCACTTTCACCAAAAAAAATTGTCTGGCCAGTGATTAAGACTGCATTGAGTAAGCGATCTTAAGTGCTAGCAGGGCAATTTACAATGATACAGACTGGCAACAAGCTTCTCACATTAGACGAAAAATCTTGTTGAGGTGATTATATTCTCAGTCTACCCAGAGCATTGGTTCAGGGAAAAAAATTCTAATAATTTAAACAATTGAATGGTGTGGAGCTGAGACTATTAACCTTTCTCAAACCCAGTTCTTACAAAGTCTGATGCAAGGCATGCAAAACAGACATCTGAAGAGCACAATTCTTGAAGGTGTTGATTGCCTCTTATGTAGATCCACCAATTTCAGAGGGCTGAAAGCACTTATTGTAATGCTGATCTAAGCCCCTGGTGCTTTCTCATTACCTGAACTTTCATTTCTAGTTCTCGTATCTGATCTTCTTTCAGCTTTATGTCAATTGTTAGCTTCTTGCACTCTGTCTCCAGCTCTCGGATACGATTTCGTAAAGTTTCGGTACACTCTCCTCTGCAGAAAAAACATTAAAAGAGAAGAGGATGAAATAAGAATGAGGTTGTCATTCCTGAACTGTTTATACCATGAAAATTAAGACAAATACTGAAGGATAAAAAGAGGAAGCTAACTTTGTTCTTTTCAGCAAGATGATTTCCCTCATGGCAACAATGCAAAAAGCTGCAAAAGTTACTCAATGTTATGCCTCAAGTATTAGGAAATTTGGAATATTTATGAAATATGGAGAACAGAAAAACAAATGTCTGAAAAGAATTATTTCTGGAGCACTGCAGATTAAAGTCATCCACACTTGTGCCACGCTTTCATCTTGAAAAACTTCCCATCTATACACCTATGTTACTACTAAACACCACTGTGCTGAGCACTGGTAGTCATTAGCTAGAGCAGAAAACTTTCAAGATGTGAGATCAAGACGGTATTTTGGCCAACATCATCGCGTGAATCCTTGATTCACAGTCCCCACGTGAAAGGTGATGTTCCTTTTTCTAAAGCAGACTGACCCTTGGAGGGTACAACATCTCTCAACACATTCAAGGTAGAGCAGATAATGTAGAGCATATTCACCCTTTACATCCTGTAAATGTAATGTACATGAGTACTGAGACACAGCTTCACGGAAGATCTCCCAGTCCTCCCCTGGCCTTAACACAAATAAAGCTTTGTTATTTTTAAAAATCAAATACAGACTATGTACAGAAGAGTGAAAAATGCCTCTCCAAATCCCACCCCCACAACTGATTTCAGTAGCAATAACTACATTTCAGTAATTTTCTGGAGCTGAGCTTGCTTTTGGGGTAGAACAAAGTACCTTGTAGCAGCAGCAAATGCAACAGCACGTGCAGCAGTTGCTTCTTCCAACTTCTTTCTTTTCTTTTCTTCCATTAATTGTTTTTCTACAAAGGCTCGTGCCTCCTGCTCTGCCTTTAGTTTCTTCTCCAACTGGCTGATCATTTGTTTGTCTTTTTGTTTCATTTGTACAGCATTGTGTAATCTGGAAGGTAACAGGTATGGAAGTTAACAGAGGTTTTACTTACTAAAAATAAATTGCTGTCAATGGTCCCAAATGAGTCTTGCTGGATTTGCAGACAAGCGCCTCAAATTTTGTTGAGTCCTAACATAATACTTCCCCTTTACCAGACTACAGTCATGAGCAACTAATTTACACAGCTGTGTAGAAACACATACTTGTTCTGAAGCAGTTCATTTTCTTGCCGGAGCTGTCCAATTTCAGATCGAATTCCCCGCTCTGTGTTAGTCAAAGAACTGATCTGACTACGTAGCTCTTGTTCGATCTGCCTGCTCGCTTGCAGGTCAGCCTTTAGCTTTTTAATATCTTGTTCCAACCTAAGAAAGACAATTTTGAAAGACAATTTCAACTTTATTTCCCTGTTACCCGAAGGTTCAAGCACATTATACAAAAATAAGCAGAGTAAACATCACACCATCTGCCAACTCCCTCCAAACCCTTCACACTTAAAATAATCAACTCTCAGAAATTATGTTTATCCTTGCTAAATAATAAGGTTTTATATAACTATACATATATAGCCCTATGTATAGCTATATACACACTTCATAACCTCCCACAGGAATTTGTTTTCCTCCATGCACTGCAGAGTTGTAAAACAAATCCTATGGAATTATATTTTTCCTCTAAGTCTGAGAAGTTGTAGACAAGGACAGGTCCCTATATGAACAAATTTTACTTTTCTCAACAAATTACGAGTTTCATCTGTTAGTTATAGCTAAGCTATGGAGCATACTGCTGAATTCTCACCTAAACATGTTTTTTTTCTTGAAGCACATGATGTGAATGTTGAGTAACGAGTACTTGTTAAGTCATCCACAGTTCAGGAGTCAGTAAATTTAGTTTTAATTGCTCCTGAAGAGACCATCTGCTATACACTTAATTGTAGCTTTAGAAAGTTCTTGAAGACTCATGCAAGCTTATTAATTAAAATATTTTCAACCAAAACTGGTTAAATAAAGCACAAGTTTCTAAAGAGAGGTACTCAGCTCACCTTAATTTTTTCCCCACATTTTCAAAATAAGATTATTGAGTCTTAGAATAAAAACACGTCACAGGTAAATAATCAACCATTTTTTAGCACTGTGTTGCATACTTACTTAAAGCAGATATGGCTCTCAGTCATTCACACATAATCCTCATTTGCTCAATTAGTTATTTAAAAGTTTTCAAATGCCCATATGCCCATAAAGAAGATAAACATATTTTTACTTCCTAAGGTTCCATACAGAATTAGTGGTGGTCGAACATTAAGACTTGGGGAAAAAAGTCACAAAAGCCAAAATGGACTGCCCTTATTGACATTCACTAGCATAGCTGAGAGGTTCTAGTTCTTTGTCCTCATAGTGAAAACAGTTGGCTCCCTTGGGTTTCAGTGCAGGAAAATCTCAACGTAAAATGCTAGTGAGAGATGTAACGATACGAGGCATAAGAACGTTCTGTGTCAACGAATCAAGAGGTTAAATGTGGCATCATCAAACTTATGGAAATCCATAGAAGTACAGATATAATAGGCTAAAACTGCACCAAAGAGGTCTACTGGCAAAATTAACAGCAAGAAACAGCCTATAAAGGAGCGTGGTCTATGACACACTCATATAACTCAAATGCTCAGATCCCACTTTCTACAACTGTACTAAGCAGTCTTTCTAGTTACACTTGAACTGCCCTACTGGCAAGATTAATTCCTTTCAATATAGTACAAATTGTGGTCAAAGGTGCCTTTAACTTACACTTAGTAGGCAAATAGTAATAGTACAAAGCAAACACACATTTCCTATCGAAGACCACAAATCATTTCAACACTTTGTACTCTGTTGTAGGAGGAAAAGAATTTGCAAACCTAACTAAATACTCATTCAACCATGTAACCATAGCACACAAACCAAAAATGGAAAACCCATCAGCAGACATTACTAGGTATGTATTTTCACGACGTTCAGTACCTTAAGGGATAGAGCTGGACAGTTGTTGTGCAATGATGTAACAGTTCAATTTCATCATCCAATAAACAGTAACTAAGTGTTTTAGAGAGAGAAACTTATTAACTCAAGAAAGTGAGATGCTGTAGGAAGCATTAACAGACTGTTCTCTGCCAGCAGCTGATTGGTTTTAATATAGGTTTTCATAAATAGGGGAAAAAATAGTTGGTAGGACAACATAAAGGACTGCACATAAAACACACACCCTTTACATTGATAAGAATCCATAAATAATTTAAACAGACATGTCTACAATAAAGTGATAACTGTGAAAATAAGACAGCTGTAAATTGCTTTTTCTCTATAACTAAGACTCTGTCAAACTTGCTCAAATAAGATATACCAGGATTTATTTTGGGTATTTAGTATGCCAGGAAAAGAAGCACTGATCAGGTAAAGCCCAAATAAATCAGAGGTGTTGGCACAGGATAAGCTGAATTTGTTTTTTTGGCAACAGAGTACTGACATTAGTTCAAACTTCTTAAGCCATCTGGTTCATTTTTTTTCACTGAGGACTCTGGACCTGCAGAGCTCATGGGGCTGGTCCAGCCTGTGCTGGAAAGACAGCTGAAACCTGCACGATCCACAGAGCACACACAAACGTGAGCAGAAAGGATGTCCACTTTCCAAACCAAGAGGAAATATATGAGGCCACAAGCCACAGCCTTCCTTTTAACTCAGCACAGGTAAAAGTGTCCAACCAGGGCTGTGTACATTAAATTTGTGAGAACCGGGACCAGGAAGTGTTGCACACTCATGATACATCACCCAAATCCTGCCTGAACACTGAGCCAAAACCGCAGGGAAGTCCTTTCCACCTTAACTTTTCAAGCATGCTCCAAGCATCAAATATTCATCCTTTTACTTTGAAGGACCACAGGGGACTTCAGGTAACTTTTACAGGAAAATGAGACCAACCTGCTGTTCATTATGACTTTCACTGTAAATCACAAAGAAGTCAGGATCAAGCTCAATAAGAATTGATCAAACTCTGGGTGCTTCCATTGTTCAAGAAAAAACAGTAGCCCCATGGCTAAAACACATCCAGGCAGACCACGTACCAACAGAACCTTACTGCCTATGAGCAGCTGGTGCTGTTCACCTGCAACCCTTAATTCACTAAAGCAGTTTCTTTTTCTTAGAAACTGCTAGCAGGTGTAAAGCGGGAACTATATACCTTGTGCGTTCTTTAAAACACAAAGACTTTCTGATTTACTAGCCCCCACAAATGAGCTCACAGTAGGCTCAGAGCTGAAAGAGTTGCAACTTAACTGGCTTGACTTCTTCTAATCAAAGGATTCCAGTACTTGCACGTATCTGAGTTTTTCAGACCACCATGCAGTTAAGAGTTTTTATTCTGTTGTGAAACAATCACTCCGATCAGTACAGATGACCTAACTTGATCAGTCAAAAGACAGAATAACAGATGTAAAGCATGATTAATCTACTTACAGTGAGTGATGAACTATTGTAGTGCAATTCCAAAGGGGCAGAAGAGAATTAATACAGAGAAAACTAATTTAAGTCAATTGCAGACAAAACCATTGGAAATTTATCTGTCGATGGACTTGTTTAGAAATAAGTTTTAAAGTAAGATTTTACCAGATTTTAATTACTCCTTTTCATTATGCTGTAGTTTTTGCTACAGCTTTAAATACCAGAGCAGACGTTTTCTGCAATTTATAGAGCAAATAAATGCTCCTCATCATCTAAAATGAGTTGGGAAACTAATAACCCATCATAATGCAAGGACCAAATGTTTCCTATATGTTTCTCTCCCAGACCTGCCACCATTAGCTAGAGATACAACTTCATTGCAGGGGGGGCTGGAGGGAAGAGAGACATTAAGTTAGTTTCCCCTCAAAACCACACATACTCTTTGCACCCTCTGGTGTGTAATCATGTTCTTATCCATCTGATAAAGTCCAGTCAAAAATTTGCAGCCTAAAAATTTTGTCCTGCGGAACAGCAAGTCAAAGCTTTTCTTTGTATACAGACAGAGAGGTCATCTACCATTTCCACAGAAATACAAGATTAAAAACACCCTTTCTGTTGCCCCCTTTCTAAACGAAAAGCACATCATCAAGGTAAACCAATAAAATATAAAAGAAAGTTTCACTGCTACAAGCAGACCAGTGCGTGGAGGTTTCCCTCCTCCTCTCTGTAATAGTCTGCACTACCGCTACAATGATAAATGGCCCAATAAGACAAGGTTTTAAAATTATTATTATTCTTTCTACCATTTCATTTTCTACTTAAGTCTCTTATTTCCAGGATTATTGGAAAAGTTATTTACAAAGAGGAGTGAAGAAAACTTGAGTTCTAGAAGATGCTTTTCTCTATCGCTACACAAACTACAAGTCATTTTGACACACAACTATTTCTAAAATGAGGGTCTAGTTGCAGATTATTACATTGTGCTGTTTATACAGCCAAGGCCAATTTCTTTCTGTTTGTCATTACTATAAATGCCGATTTATCCATTTTCTTTTCTCAGCACTACATCATTCCTGATCTCACTGATGAAGAGAATTAATCAGTAATCACCTCCAAGACTGAGTATTTCTCCAAATGCTTCAGGGAAGATTGATGGATCAACTTAAAGACAACTTAATTCAGCTTAATGTTCCTAAGTATTGATAACTGGTGAATAACATAGCCTTGTTGCTTAGTTTACTCATTCAGTTAACTCAATTCCATAGTCATCTGGCAATTGTGCTCAGATTAAACACAACTTATATAAAAATTAAAGTTTTAGAAGACCCAGAAGGCATTTAGATGCTTTTCTAAGAGACCCGTTTTTTCCTTTGTTCTGTTCCGGCCCAATCTGTTGGCATAAGCATCCCCCTCTGTGAACCTACTTCTTTGAGGTAGCCAACGTGATCCCGCAGCGTCAAGGCTCTCCTGCTGTAACTAATATGTTGTTACTAGCAGTTCCTCAGAGCATTTTTCATTACCAAAAAGACAGTAATCCACAGAGAGAAAGCACAGTTACTTATTTTTCAGTTACACAGAATTGATCTAAGTAGTTGGCATTTCAAAAGGTTATTCTGTTTCTGAACAGTCCGAGCACTATGTTGACAGTGGCTTGAAAATGGTTTGCTAGAAGGATCGTCTCCTAGATTTCTAATTTACATTCCCAATTCTTTTGCTTTTCTATTCTATACTTTCCTTCACTCCCATCATATTGCATGAAACACTGACCATCTCCCCCACTGCAGCTGACAGCAGAACACCTTCTGGTATACTAATGCCATTTCAGGCAGGGGGGATAAGGAAGAAGCAGCAATCATTCCAAGGACATCGACGGTGCCACAGATGTACAATAGTTAGCATCAAATGGACAAAAATTTACATTAAAACCTTCAAGTCTGTCTCTGCAGGTAACATCAAATTTTAGAAAAGCGAAATAAGATGTGGTAGACCAGCCCTTGATTCACAAATATTTTTCTTAGTCCAATTGCCAGAAGATGTCATCGTTATCTCTGAGAATAATTAGTACATAAGACAGCTTGTTTCAACACCTCGTGTGCCAAAGGCAAGACCTCTACGGATACAAACAGTTTTGCCAAGCTGCACTGCCAGGTTTTTTGTGTGTATTTTTTGGTGGTGTTTTTTTTTTTTTTTAAGGGATCAAGTAGCTAGAGGCAGGACACAATTATTACTGTGTAATATGTAGCGCACACACACAAAATTCTGCAGCAATTACAGCTTCGACTTGTTCCATACATCAGTGCCCTAAACCATGAACAAAAACTGCTGCACCTCAGAAGTGACAGTGAAACAGTAACAAGAAGTCAACTCACTCTATACAAACAATATAAATAATAAAGGGATACTGCATTTATCCCTCCACTGGATACCAGATGTATCCCTCCATTGGCCCCATTACCAATAGTGTTGGGAAATAAGCAGCTCAGATCACAGAGATTCAATTATTAAGTGCTTGACAAACAAACAGCAGATTTCAGCATCCATCAGCAGCAGATATTCATTTCGATTGTAGGAACAAGAAAAAAAAAAACAAAACTAAGAGATTACTTTCAAGGCTGATCAGCAGGGACAGAGCTTCTTGAATCCCTCTGCTCTAGCTATCAAGATGACAACAACATAATATAATATTCACTGAAATACCTAGAGATGGGGATCAGTATCTTCCTCTGCAGAAAACTAAACACATGCACTAACCATTTACCAGACAGAAAAAAAAACACCCCACAATTTCCTGTTTCAAATAAGAGTAATATTGTATATATAAAATGTAAACTTAAATTAATTAGCAGTACCCTTTCAGATATAAATGTCACATCAAGTATTTAAGAGAAAAAGTTAACATGCATAGAAGACTGTCTTGTTCTCAAAAAAACCCAATCTTTACTGTCTCAGAATCACAGGATCGATTTGGTTGGAAGAGACCTCTGGGATCATCAAGTCCAACCTTTGCCCTAACACCACCATGTCAACTAGGCCATGGCACTAAGTCTTTTCTTAAACACTTCCAGGGATGGTGACTCCCTGAGCAGCCCATTCTCGAATAACCACTGTTAATCCTAAGTCCCTAGCAGTCATAAGGCATACTTTACATTTAATACTGGTTAGCTCAGGGAAATCAATTGTGAACACAAAAGGAAAGCAGCTTGGTTTTGACATCCTGCTGTGAGTCTGCTGGACAAGAAGTTATAAAAAGCATCTTTATTTGGAAGCTGAACAGATCTGATCTGAAAGTTGGACACAAATGCAGGACTTCACACAGCCCTTTTCAGGGTACAGCACTGATGCAGACTAAAAGTTTAATAATGGGAATGAGTAACACTACTGGAAGTGGAAAAAGATGATGAACAAATGCCTTACACTCCAGGGACAGGATAACTGACAAGTTAAAAAAAATAAACATGAATTTTTAAATTTAAGTGCATTCCATCCCATCCAATTTGTCAGGTAAGTTTATGCTTCCATTGGTGTAGGAGTTACTCAATCTGAATAGAAACAGGATTTCATGAATAATTTCAGTCATCTACATTTGTACAAAACCGTAAGCAGCAACACAAAGGATGTCAGTGTTTTAAGCACTCCTGGCTTGCCTGTATGGGGAAACCAGCGTACAATAAGCAGCTAGAAGAATTTGTAGCACAACAGCCCCATCACACCCACGCGTCACATAGAAGCACTTGACAAACAGAAGACTGAAGTAGCTTACTTCACTTTCAGGGCAGAGTAAGGCTATGTTGCACAAAGGCACTTTCAGAATACATGAATTGTGTACTCCATCGCTACCCAGTGAATTAGGGGAGCTAGAATCCTGTAAGGACACAGTTAGTTTATCATACACTCACTTCTGCATTAGAGAACCTGCTTTGGACAATTACAATGACCATCTGATCTAAGCTCACATCACAGCAAATAGAAATTTCAATGTGTAATTTAAAACATACAAGGTTTAAATCCCATTCCTTGTCATAGCTACATGGGACAAAATTCTTAGTCTGGCAGGTCATTCTATAAAGCACTTCCCTTCTCTTTTCTCAAGACTTAAGAATGATATTTTGAACTGCAGCAAAGCTGAACTGGCCTGTTCTCTTCTTCAGTTAGCAAATAAGCCATATAAAAAAAAAGTATAGAGGTGCCCATCTGAAACTGGTAACATGCAAATACAGCAGTCCTGTATATGTTTATTTAGATGCAGCTTTGCTGAAGACAGAGCCATCTGCATCCCATTAATCTTGGCTGTATTTGATTCACAGAATAAATTGATTAGCTGGTTTCTTATTTGCTTCATACAAGTTCTCTACAGACATTAGGTATCAATTAGTCTGGATATTTAATTGGCAGAGGTATGCCAATCAGTGGCAGAGTGATTATCAGAGGAAAAAATAATATTTTCATTGAAGTAATTGTATTCACACAGCACAAATCCTCAGAGACAGACCAGAGTCAAAAGTCCAATTATCAAAGGTATCTGCAGGGAAAGCAAACCTGATCTGCCAATTAAGTTAGCCAACAAGGATTTGTTGGCCAAAGAGTGTTCAGCACATGAGAAAAAGAGACACATAAACCAGGAATGGTAGGAAAGTACATAATTGTGCAATGGTTTTGTTCTAGCCATATCTCTATCCCCATTCTGAACAGTTACACACTACCTCTTTCTTACAAGTACGTGTTCTGGTAACACATGACAACACTGTATGTCTCAGGACTTACACGTTTTAAGTACTTATGTGCATTTCAAAAATACATCTTTATTTAAACTTCAGTTAAGCATATGTAAAGATGTGACTTTTTAAATCTTTATAGTTTACAAGGTCGCTAAGTTAAATCCCTGTGACCTGTACTTAACCCAGTAAGGCAGCAGGTATGCAAGTAAGAATCTGAACTTAACACTTTAAGGAGTTACATAGTAGCTGACACTTTGCCTCTATGCTTGTGAATTGAAGATAAGAACAAAAGCCAAACCTTTCAAGGGAAAAAAAAAACAACACAAAACACTAAGACAAAACACCTATTCAGGCACCATCAAACCCCACAGAATTCCCCGGAGATGTAAAGGAAGGTTTGTCAAGAACACATCCACCGAGCTTTGTAATAGTGATTCTTCACATTTTTCTCACACCTTCTATCAAATGATTGTCAAAGCTATTTATTATGCCTCACAACACCCCTGTGAGGTAGGCAAGTATCGTATACGGAGGTAGAAAGGAAGCAATTTGCTCAAGGCTACATAGCAAACCAGAGGCAAAAATCAGGAATAGAACCCAAAAGGCCCTAGTTATCTCATTCCATTACTAGACAGTTCTGTCTTCTTTATGGGATCATAAGCTACATTTTCCTAAGACAAAAAAAAAAAAAAAAAAAAAGATCTGATGTACTGGAACGAAGGGAGGATAAGACAGGCTGTTACACAATGCTCAGATCAAACTTACCTTACCAGTGCATCTGGTTTGCTTAGCTGGTTATTAGGAATACAATTTTCCATTAAGTCCTTATGTGTGCTTGGGCTCTTGCTAGCACATTTCTGTTTTTTCTCATTTTTAGTAGATGAGGAAGGGATGCTCCCATTAGTTGCACTGTGACTGCGAGGCGAGGAGTTCACAACTCCACTGACATTTTTGTAATTTTTGGACGAGGCAGTGCATGAGTCCTCTTTCAAGAGATTTTCTGTACTTCCTACAAGATCATTATTTAATCTTTTACTATTGATATGGTTTTCCATATATTCAATTTCTTGTATTTTAGAGTCTACAGGTTGTAAAATATTGTTATTTATTCCAAGGTTGTGTTTCTTAGCATCCTTGTCCTTTTCTTTCCCTTTTTCTCTATATTCTAGCTCTGGCAACGTTGCAGATAATTTTTTATTTGCTGGAATGCCTCCATTGTGCTGCAAAAGTATTGAGGAATCCATATCAGATAATCCTTTGGCTGCTGCAATACCAAAATAAAAAAAAAACCCACTTAGTTCATTAAATCAATCAATACTGTGACATACAAAGAAAAATCATTAAGTACACATCAATCATTTCTGCAGCAAGTAATCATTACAGTCTACCTAGAAAAGAAAATCAGAAGTCACATGATATTTTAAGACTATTTTTCCTCATTACAGGCAGGAAATAGTAACCAATGGATTTAATAATAAATACTAGTGCTTCATAGAGCACTGACTGACTAGATTGCTAATAAAGAACTAAACAGAGAGGACATAATTCATTTCTATTGTCATACTAACCACTGCCAAAATAATTTTATTTCTCGCTCCTCTGTTTTTAAGTTCACGGTACTTTCATCAAAACAACATGGACTAAAGCAGCTCTGCCCTAGCAGGTTTTTGTTTGTTTGTTTGTTTTTTTGTTTGGTTGGTTTTTTTAAAATAGCAGATAACAAACACATTAAGTAATAAGTATAACTTGCCTTCCTCTGCCTCCCTCTCTTGCCTTTGTAGCATCTGCTGTTCTGGGGGCAGAGCTTGCTGGAGAAGCTGCATGTAGAACTCATTCTCCTTCTGCACTTCTTTTTGTTTTCTTAAACGCATTTTGTAGCTGACGTAACTTTTAAAGCCAAAGCCCAAAGTCACAACAGGGTAGCCAATACTAAGGAAAAAAAGCAACATTATTATTCAAAATGTAACCATAATAGCAAAATAATAAATTGTAATAAATTATATATCTGTGAATGAATACATCTGGATTACAACTTTTCATAGAAAATCATATACAAAACATTTTTTGCTGTACAATAAAGCTGCAGTTCAAAAACGTAGGCACCTCTTTATCAAGACAAAATTACAGTTCATTACAGACAGCAATTAACTGTAGCATAGATTAAAGGATTACGACAATGCAATTGCACTATGCATAGCAAAGACAGCTTTTAGACAAGCACCAGACTGGGAATTATGCATATTTTAAGGAGATAGCAGCCAAATACAGCAGAAGTTCCCAAGTTTTGATCCTAAAGGACCATGTAATATCTAAGATATTAAACTGGGAGACGTGTTAACAACATTCATCCAGAACAGTGGAAGGAGAAACTGATCCTTAGACCCATCCTTTTGCACTCAGAGCAGATCCCTTTTTCACCGCTTTCTAAAGCTGAGACAAAATAACGGTTCTCCAAAATACTCCCTCTGCAACAGGCCCTGCGACACCTTCTCACTGCAGCACAGGCTGAGAAACAAGCGCTGGAGAAACCACTGGAATGTACAGCTTTGGGGTTACTACATTCTGGGGGGACACACCAAGGCTGTGAGCCAAAGTGCCATCACCCACACGTGGCAGAGCTAGAAGTGACCCTGGAGGTAAGGCCTCAGTAACCAACTGCCTCTGCTGAGGGTGGCCACAATTAAGACATCTTTTGTGGGCAAGAAACAGCCTTTGGAAATTCCTCATTTAGGAGATTGACCTTGAAGCTGTAAGCGAAAAACATCTAATCCCTAAACTTAGTTCTTCCACTTATCTTACTGACAGGTAAGATAGGAAAAATTTCACTTCAAGCCAGACTTTGCTGTTCCATTTGTTGACAGGGATGACAAGTATAACAGAACTTTGGAATTATTTTTTGCCTATCAGCTTCATCATGCAGAAGTTAAGTATTCTTACTAGCTTGTGACAACCGCACGAATACAGAATGCTAACAAATGATGCTAGAGTATTTACTAACAAGGATACTTGATCAATGAGCAAACATCCCTGTACAAAAATCAATACATCTTTGACAAGTATTTTAACAAAGCACAGTGAAGCCGCATTTTAAACGCTGAAGGTATCCTAGATTGGGAAAAACTCAGATGCAGATGACCATTAACCATTAAAATCTTTTCATTCTTTGCTCAGCAATAGCACTGTGCAAATTGTATTTCTAAGTAAGCTGCCAGAATGCAAGAATCATTTGCATATGCATCTGACATTATCTCTGCCAATGCTTCTTTTGTAATACTGTGTAAAGCCAGCTGTAGCTACAGTTCTAAAACTCTGATGACAAGCTGAAATGTTTGCATTCAATTCAGCAGCAGAAAGACCTTTCTTCACAGCTCCTAAAGTGCTTTTCTAAGCTATTATACAATTTAATTAGTGTTTAAGAGATTTATTGCACAACGTAGACAATATAAATTAAAATGACATCTGTCTAATTTATTGGAGACTGTATCACAGGGAACTGGACCAAATGACTCCAGGAAAAACAGGACATATTTTAAACGTAGCCTGATCGATGCATACTACACCAAAAACTTGTGGAATAAAAGTGCATTTCTTCCAGATATGGATACTCTGCAGTTAAGTCTTTTGTGTGAAGTCACTCTTATCAATTCCAAAGGAGTAGTGTAGTAAGTAGCTTGGTTTTTATTTTCTGTCATGATTTTCAACCCGAAGCTTGTTCACTTCCTCTGGTAAATTAGGAAATCAGATGCTCATGAGAACCCCTCTTGTTGGAAGGGAAAAAGAGGACTGCTTTGTTAAGAAAAAGAAGAAAACTTTCATAACAGGATACATAAATTATCAGTGAAACTATTTTTTTGCTACTTTTACCATCTATTCATGATGTGAATACAAAATTTGTAAACTGATGACAAGAACTTTCAAGAAATGCTAGGAATATCCATGCTGCAAATTCGCTACAGCTCACAAGCACTGTATCTTCAGAAAGGCTGCACTTGTTAATGTTTAGCATACATTTCTCATGGAATATTTAATGACAGATGCGCGAGGGGAGAACTGAGCAGCCAAACCCTGAACCAAAATAAAAAGCCCTGAATATTAATTTCCCTGGTGAAGTAAAGGTTAATAAGAAAACGAGATAAAAAACACTTACCAGTGTGCTGCAAATGGACGACAGAGGTCTACATGGAAGTTTTTTAAATCTTTAAATCTAATGGCTGCTTCAATATAAACGAAAAGTATCCACAGTGATACTGTTGGTAAGCACACACCCCTCTCTATTGAGAGAAGAGAAAAAGAGAGAAACACTTCAGTAACATACTACAAGCAGCAAATATTTTAAAGTTATCTTTAAAACATTCCAAAAGTCAAGGGAAATCTTCAGACAGACATATAAGGAGTTGCAAGAGGTTTTTTTCAGCATAAGTATCTAGGATGTCTTTATTTTAAACCAAGTCTAAACTTTTGACTCCTTATCTTGCTTTATTACTTTTACAAGGTATCAGTGAAAAATAACAGATGCACAGCTAATGAAATACCTTGGCACAAAACCCCATACAGAGAAAGAACACAAATGGAAGAAACTGCAGAAGATGAGGTAATGTTACAGCTTATGATCTTTGAGTCAGAAATGGTAAGCTTGGACTACTTTTTCACTCCAAGTTAGGTATATCTTAGTAGCAGTAGTGAGCAAATCAGCTGAGAAAACAGGAGTGAGTAAGCACAGTACTGGTTACTCCATATACAGTAATGCAGACAACAGTCTGCAACTCAAAACTCTACATCAGGGGAATGTTTAGGACGCTGTATTGATTTCTCTCTCCAGCACTACTGGTGAGAATGTAAAATAGTAGGCAAGAAAAACTAAGGTCTTAAACCTCTTGGCCAATGGAAAATGCCACTGTTGCTTGCAACATAGCCACTGTAAATTTCCACAAATCAATTCCAGTTACATGCCACAAGCTTCATAAAAATAAAGTAAGTTCTTGATTACATACTGACATAACATATTGTGTGCTGATTTGGAAACAGGTCTCAAATTTGAAACTGAAAAGAGCATTACTCTGAGGCCCTGATGTTATTTACTGCAGTTGCTGCTTTTGTCTCTCTTGAATAGCTGCACTCTGCAGGAGAAACCTGTAGCAGAAACTGTCAGCTTAAAGGGTCTCAACATTTCAGCTAGGTAGACATACCACCTAAAAAGATCATAATTTCAAAAAAAAAAAAAAGGCAGAAGTTCCCATCAACTTAGATGAACATTTATAAAGAAGAATCCCTAAAGGTGCAGTGAATTAAAATATCAAACAAGCTCAATAGCTACAGTTAAAACTGGCCAATCAGGTTTTTCCTTTAGGGTTTCTAAATATCAACCCTGAGAACAACTTCAGATAACACTTTAACATATTAATACAATCCTAAAAATAACTCCAGATTTCCTATGTATTTTAAATTGGGCAGTAACTGGTTCACAGTATCTTCCATTAGCTCCCACATTGTCATTATTATAAATGACTAACTTGTCAGAAAGATGACTGCTTTCACCAGTAAGCTGAGAAATGATCCACGCTATCCTGCAAATTCTTGTGATCTGATGGCAAGTCTAACATGAAATATTACAAAAGCCCCAAATCCCAAGGACTTGGGTAGTGAAAAGTTACCTCAAAAAAAAAAAAATATTCAAGGTTTAGTCCTAAAATTTTTTGATTGAGGTAAAGACATATACGTAATCCATGTCAAGTATTAGTGCTCAAGCAAACTAAACCACCTCTTCCCAATCCAACTGCTGCCCCAGAACCCAAGGATTTATTAAAACACACCCAAACAACTAAGGATAAAAAAAAAAAAGGTGGGGAGGAGAAGATTTCTCCACACGTCTCAAACTCTTGGGGCAGCCCCTGGTATTATCAGGCTTTTTGCTCAGAAACTGAATTCAGTTGACACAAAGATCTGACTAATACAAATTTAAACTATGATAATATCCAAAATTAACAGCACGCTAATTGAGTAGTAGGAAGAATGTAACACCGTTTCACCAACTTTTTGTATGTGCTCTGTATTTGTTGAATTGCTGCAGAAGTGTTTTGAAGTTGGGAAAATTATTTTTTTTTTAATTGCTCTGGAATTCCTGTTTATACACCTTCAGTTCCATTGGTCGAGCTTTAATGATTCACTACAAGATGCACTCAGACGTGTATCAAGTGCAAATCAGCATACTAACAAAAGCAAAAGAAAATTTTTTAACTTTAACTGCATTAAAACAAATGTGGTAACAAACAGAAGAGGGTTTCTGTATGTTACTAAAAGCTGTAAGATATATATTCAAATCAGTAAGCTGTAAATAAAGAATAGTGACCTACCTGTGTGCCAGACATACTGCACCCAAACATACGTGCTGGCAGCAAAAAACAGCCATTGTATTGGTATGAAGAGCAGACAGATTATATTTGATGTGAATGCTACACAAACAAAAAATACTGAAAAGGCCTAGAAGAAAGGAGGGGTGGGGGGAAAAGAAGAGTGTTTTGGTTTATTCCAGCAAATATTACCAGTTTATCAATGGTGACACCACAATGATTTCAACATAGAAACACTAGTGTTGTTTATAAACAGGGCAAAAAAACGGAGCAGAGTAACCAACAACAGTACAAACTTAGCCAATTAAAAGAGAATGGGTGCAACTTGAGAATTTGTGCCCATCCTCTCTTCCAACAAGCCTCCAAACAGCTATATGTATTCGTTATTATTTTGTTTGAAGACTTTCATTTACACTGTTGATATAGTATTATCACTACTATATTCTCCTTCTGGGAAAAAAAAAACCAACAAGCCACCAGCAGTATCATTTACTCTCTGAATGAGTACTAAATATCAAAACAGGTAAGGGCTTACGTTTTATTTTAAAGAAAACCCTGTTATATAGGGATCTAAACTAATTCACTGATCTCAGGAATTCAAACAGTATTTTCCTATGGTGAAAATTTAATAGCTATATTTCACTTCCACTTGCCACAAATAAATTAGGCAGGCAGAGACAACAGACTTGAGCCTAGGTCACCTAGTCACTTAAAGATTTCTCCTCTTGAAGATGATCATCAAGCACCATTAAGTTAGTTGTATAACAAGGAATATGCCCTGAAACTGCAGGA
>NW_009636988.1:0-9126 GCF_000690535.1 Cariama cristata | reverse complement strand
TACCAAACCCTGGTATCTGAAGGAATCATAAACACTCCTGATGAAGAGCCAGAATGGCCACAGATACTCAAACCTGAACTCCAGGACAAAATCTGCCAAAAGTACTAGGGCCCACACTACCAGGAACTTCAGATATAGAAAAGTACTGTGCAGGGAAAAAAAAAAGGTAACTTCAGGTCAGTATTTCTAATAGAGAAACTTACTGTCTTCTTTTTCTCTTTTTTTTTTTTTTAAGTAAAAGTTTAGGAATAAAAACTACAGACAACTATAATACAGATAAGAAATTTCATCCAAAATACTTTTACAAAATAGATAGTTCTATTATTACATTAAAATCAGGCCCGGTCTAATGAAGTTAATTGTATTCTACTGCATTTGTTTTAAAGTAGCAAAGAAACAGAGGGCTCCCTGCTCTTACAAGACATTCAGCGACAATCTCTCTTTAGCTTTGCAGCGTATTTTTACAAAGTGAAGTCTGGCCAACAGGTATGCTGTCATGGCTGAAATGTTTCTCTTCTAGTTTGCACTCTTGGATTTGGAGCTCAGAAATTTCTGTGTTCCCTCTACTCAACAGACTGCAGATGTTCCCTCATTTTCCACACTTAACACAAACTGCAACACCAATAAACTGAGATACATTTTAAGCCTGTAACTATAGCAATTAGGAAGACTGTTTTGATACTAAGTTGTCAGTGTTACATTTGAAAATATCCATATTAAAAGTAAATGCATCCATTAAAAAAACAAACACAACAGAAAAATGGAGGCACATGAGACTTGAGACAAGACAGTCCAACTTCTATTTTTTTTAGTTATTTCAAAGGCACATTCCCTTATTCTCAGTCCTGCATTTTGAACCACTCATGATCCTCCTTGGCTACAGAGCTCAAAATATGTTGAGATCATACCTAACTAACACAGGAGCACTTGAGGGATCAGCCGAGTCCATTCTGCTAAAGAGGAGGAAGCAAAACCCCTGTCCCCCCAAAACCCAGAGATCTAGTATGTTACTCCAGTTCCACAAAACACAACTACCTTGTTGCACTTACTGGGTTATAACAAAGGTGGGGGTTTAAAAAGACATGTTTATTTTTGAAATCAAGGGCAGTTTTTCCTTTTAGTAACTTATTTTTCCTCCTCTATCATACTGCCAACAAAATCAGTAGAACTTTGTCCTGGAATGTTTACCGATAAGTTGCCAAGAGTTTGCATGCACAGCGCCAGGTAGGGTCAAGTTTCTGCACTGTTCGTGGACATGCGGCTTTTTTAGGGGGTTGTTCAGAGCTTCAGAGAAGATACAAAACAGAAAACAACTATGAAAAGTGTTCCATACCAGCTATGGCTTCGAAGCAACTGAACTACTTGCCCAATTACCACTCACCTTACTTCTCACATGAGGTCAGCTTCCAAACCACACAACTGGGAAAACACTTCAATTTTTTATGAATCAAAGATTAACTGCATGTGCCTGAAAGTGACCCTTATCAACTGTCCTGGCCCTACAGCTTCCCCCAATGGATGAGGTTTTGCTTAGCTTTCTCACTTATTGTATGTTATCAGGCTCTCCCCGAAAAGTCCAATGCCAAGGTTTTCACTGTGACTAGACCCCCTGAAAAGAATTGCTTCAGTGGAACTACTTACATAAATGCTCTGAAAGGTACTCACATGAGCACACGCTTTATATCAGCACAAACTAAAGAAAGATTTCATAGAAAACTCATTTTTGAAGTCTGAGATAAGTAACCATCCATTCCTACATTTAACCCACCTCAGCCTCCCCCCACCCACCTTTTTGAATATTCTGTATCAGGAGTTTAACATAATGGGACTGAAAAAAAAATGCAAATAAAGAGGCTACAGGAAGCACTTTAATTTAATGGAAAGAAAATTAATGACACACCCCCTTGGAAAAGTTAAGGTACTGCTTTTTCCAGTTTTTACAAAATCTTTCCCAGCCACTTAGTCAAAAATTATTCTTTGAGAAGAACGAAACTACAGTTTAAGTATTAAAAACGAACCAAAACCAACCCACAACAAAAAAACCCCAAAAATCAAAACCCACCAAAAAACCTTAAATGGTCGTGTTTGTCCTGGTAGATTATATTTGCATATGCTGCTGTTCTCCGTTCATTTAAAGTTTAGATCTTCAACAGAAATCTGTAAAAAGCAGCTGCATTCAGAGAACACTTAGACATAAAAGGTGACAGACATTTGGGTACGCAGTCACCATTGTGTTCGATTTGACCATGATGTTGAACTGTACATGCGCAGCTCTTAAGATTTGAGAAAATACAGAGCAGCATCACACCCAGGCAATCATTACTCTGTCTGTTTAGCTGGAAAAGCAGTTGTGTTGCGTAGGCATTTTTTCCTGGGTTAAAGTTACGGCTATTGTTTATTTTTCTGCCACTGAAATCCATAAAGAGACTACGTTTTTCCTAGCAAATCAGGGTTGTCAGAACTAATGCTTTTCAACTGTTAAGTGCCACTCTAAATTAAAGCATTTGCTGAGTAAGAATTCTGTAATACAGCCATTAAAGTGATTTCTGATATTAAATTCATATCAATGTAAAGGCCATAGTGACATTTACCACCTTTTAAAGTGGAACTGTAGCAATGTAACATTTGTAATAAGGTTTTCCCAACAATATTAAAGAGCCTACTTCCCAGTCATCTGGAGGACTCAAAAGCAATTAAGAATTTAATGAGTACAAGTCTAAGAAACAAGAAAGTTATCTCCTTTTATAAAACACTTCATCCGCTTATGTTGGCCTCAGCAACAAAGTTCACTATTGTGTAATATATTCTACATATGCATTTAACTGCATGAGTCCACACAGGCACTCATAGATAACATTTTAAACATATTATACTCCATCAATTGTTGTTGGGGTTTTTTTGGGGTTGGTGGGGTTTGTTTGTTTGTTTGTTTGTGGCTTTTTGTTTGTTTTGTGTTTTTTTTTTGGGGGTTTTTTTTTGTGGGGGGGGGGGGGTTGGTTTTTTGTTTGGTTTTGGTTTTTTTTTTTTTTCATCAGGACCCCCTGCCCCCCCCCAGTTAAAGCACGCAAGACTGCAGAGTCAGAGACTGCAGTCCATAACTAAATACTCCACCCCAGCTTTAAAAATCGATACTGGTAGGAGCCTACAGACATCAGCTCCCGCCTCGAAATGGTCCGGTTTTACAAACTGTGCTGAGGTTCCACGCTGCCACAGTTACATACGCAGCGGGGTTACAACCAGCTCCGGGTCTTTGCCGCACACCGCAGTCTGCAGATGGCAATGAGTCTTTGTAGGAGGAAGAAAGGAATACAAATCACAGCTTCCCTGCTTCCATAAAGGCATGCTGCACACCGAGAGTTGCTGTTCCTGGCAGGCACACAGTTCATCAGTTAATTTATAAGTGCTCAGTGAACAGACACCTCTTCAGTGACCACTTAAATTAGTGATAGCTGAACATCCAGCAAGAATTAAACCCCAAAGAAAAACAGGCTAAGGGACCTCTCGTTCGGACAGGCTGTTTTGTTTCATACAACAGACCATTCAAATAAGATCACATGTATAAAATTACTACAAAATTTAGCAATAGCCTTCCTCCCTTTGTCTGCTTTGTGGTAGCCACTTTTACTTCATTTTTGCTCTTCAGCCCCTTGATTCCTTCCAGACGCCGTTCTTCCCTTCAGCGCGTTTCTATTGTTACCTAGTCTCCCTCCCCTCCAACATGCTTATCCTCTGACGGAGACAGCAGGCGCTCCTTCGGAATCCGGCACCAGCCATTTGGTGCCTGTGAACCTCTGATCATCATTGATATTTCTGGGCACATCCACACATTTCTACAATTTTGATAACTGCTGTGTCAGTATCCTCACTTAGAGATAACATTCACTAGGCAGAAGTGCTTTCTAACCTCTGTAGCCCTTATATTAGGAAGGCTCAAATATATTCCACGATGCCAATTATAATTCCGAGTTTGATCTCAATACAGGGAAGATTGTTGCAGATAAAGACCTAAAATCTGGGTTATCCAATTTTCTGACACATGTCAAAAGAAAATCTGACTTCAGTGATCTGACAGAGGTTTAAGGAGGACAGGGCTTTCCCTATAAAACTAGCATATGGTATCTAATCTTGTAGGGTAATATAAGACGAGGGGGAAGGATGGACACTTTCATAAGAAAAGCAGGGTACTGAAAGGGAAGGAGCTGTGATTACAGTGCTGCAAATTCTGTGAAAGGTCAGTTGATTGCTAATGTATACTGAATATAAAGATTTATTCATAATCCAACAGTGGCTGTGCTCCCCCTTTGAGTTTTCAAACAAATAATTTTCCTCCTTATTCTTCCCTCCCCTCCATTTGCCAGATGCCATTTCCTTTTTTTTTTTTTCTTTCCCTCCTTTTTTTCCCGTCCTCTTGTTCTTTGTTCTCTTTTTACTGCCCCGCAGAAAGAGACACAGTGTGTAAGGTAAAAATATTCAAAAAAATCACTAAAAAAAACCCCAAAACAATTATGCAACCCAAATCCAAACTAGTAGCAAATCAAGCCTCTATTCTATCCCACTATTATCAGCAAGTCCCAAAGGCTGGAAAGTGAATCTTAGCAGAACTGATGGCACGTTTCATTTTGCAGCCTGACCCATTCAAGACAATGGAGGGGAAGGCATCTTCAGGCTGGCAGGACACCAAGGGCAGAGGCAGGCTTTAGAAAGGTGAAGTGCACATGTGTGTGAAATTACCAAATAGTCAACAACCACCATCTCAAGGTTACCCATCCAATGCCAGACAGAAGATTAGGGATGCTGACTGAAGAACACTAGAGATTTTCAAATAAAAAAGCTTTATATATGTAAACACACAAATATATATATGATTATTACTAGTGGACAAAAAAAGTAGTAAAGAATGAGCACAGCAAGTATGCAAGAGAGAAAACATGACTGCTGGGATGTGGTATGCATATTGGAAACTACTATGTGAAATACTTGCCAACTAAATTTTTGAAAAGGAAGAGAAGTGTAAAGAATCCTGGGAAACCTCCCTGACTACTTATTCAGGGTCTTGATATGGCATAGAATACATCAATCACTGAACGATGGTAAGTAAGGGAAGACAAAACGGAAAACTCTTACAGTAATTCTGGAAGCAAGTGTAATTCTGAACCACAGGCATATAATCAGCAATCAGTATTGTAGTACTGAAACAAGAGAAACTGTTAGCCCACTATGGTAACTCAGCTGAAAACACCAGAGTCCAGAACACATAAAATAAAGCTAGAGGAATTGCAGTGTGCAGGGAATGAAAGCCATTGGCAGAAGGAAGCAATATTACATGTACCATTGGGGTTGACACAGTAGAACACATTTAAATGTAAGCTAAATTAGATTTGAGACCTGAATTTAAGTTAAAGTCATAAAAGGTAGCACTGCTGGTTTGTTAGAGACCTCCAGGGCAGGCTGAGAAGAAAATGTTTTCACCCGTATAGGAAGCTTATAAAAAAGTACCAGAATAAATCAGTAGGGAGGATCATTATGGATTCAAAAAAATTTTTAAAAGAAAAAAAAAAAAAAAAAAGAGGGCCACATTCCTGGAGTTAGTAATGAACTGGTTTTCCTTACAGTTTATTTGGCTGTCAGCAGAGTCAAACAATCAAGTCCTTGGAAATAAGCCATACCAGAAGTTAGGTGGCATACAGAACCACATGAGTATCTTAGCAAAGGGATCATGGTATCCAGAAATGCTGCCCAGTACGAGATGCCCAAGGGCACAGACTGCCTTTATGCCATCAGTGGGTATCTCAGTAACCACTTGGAGATTACAGACACATACACATCCTCCCAGGCATTGACTTGGCTGCCAGCCCAGGTAATGCCTGTGACAAAGGGCGATATATATATATATAGGGCTAAAAAAGTCCTAATTCTAAAGGAACATACAATGTTCAAGGACTGTTGTCAGGAAATCCATGATACATAGCATAAATCAGCTGATGTGACAGTGTAAGTTAAGCCAATAACATGTGGAATTCATCTTGAAACTTAACCAGCTAGAAAATTGGTACCAAGTGCCAACATGACTCAGTAGAGCCAAAACAAGCAGTATCAGCAATAAAGCTGAAGGATTTTAAATAGATCAAGGATGAGGACTGGGAAAACTTAGAAACAAGCAGTAACAAGTAAACGTTAATTGCTTAACTGATGACAAGCTGCAATGAATACTTTAATTAACAATTAAGGTTTTAAGGCATACACACTGTCAAAGGTGTAAGGTGTTAATCACTCAAGCATTGTAAAACAATGGCAACAGATAGCTTTAAAAGCGAAAAGGCAAAGTTTTGAACATACACTGTGGAAATAACAAGAGATCTCACAATTCCTACCGTTAGATTGTTGGTTTTGGAGAGCTATTGAAAGCAGAGTTATGTTTTAACTATAATAACATTCTTTCCACAGATACTGTAATACTTCTAAATAGCACAAGTCTTCACCATGCTTGCATATAGTATTAGACTGGGATTCATCAGGTTTTTCAGAGTACAGGTAGCAATATTCACTTGAAGCTGTGATACCGCACCACTGGCATCCAGGGATTCGGTCACAGTACACAGGAGCAAAGCTGCTAATGGCAGTGCTGGTATGCCATGTTATGCAGTGCTTGTACACAGCCTGAAGTACCTTAGAGCTACAGATGGGGACTAAAACTAAACTGAAAAGGAAAAAAAAAAAAAAAAAAAAAAAAAAAAAAAAAAAGAGTAAAACAAGGCAGAAAGGACAAGGAAGGAAGAACAGCAGAATGAAAAAAGCAGAATGGGGAGGGCAGCTGTTGAAAATTTGGTGGGGAAGGGGCAAGGGGGAAGATTGGTCAGGAATAACTTTGAAAGTGTTTATGAAGGGCTGAGACCAAGCGGTCCATTTAATTTAGGTAGTGAATGTTGGGGAAAGTACTTTAAAGAACTACAGCTGTAAAATTTCAAATAAGAAAGGCTGTGAACCCTTAGATCAACTTGTTAAGAAGGATACCACGGAAGTTGGCAAAAAAATTAACATACAGGGAGACAAGATATTCACAGTTTTCAATGCAACCCAGGATTTTAGATTTCTAACTCTGTTCTGTGGCTAGAAAGTATTTTTCTATCACTTCTTATAATCCACTTCAGATTTACACATGTAGTGAACCCTGCCACCAGAGTTTTACTGCAGGACAATTCCTTCATTGCTTCACCTGCTTCAAAACGCTTCAGCTTTGCAGCTCTCAGCTACGCTCACATGTGTCCATTAGTGACAGCAATGCCTAGTTCTGCATTGAAAGACTGGAGAGGGAACAAGGATGGAAAGATTGGTCTTCATTTAAAAAGCAAACAAAAATCTTACAAGAGTTAAGTATCACAATCATGCTGTTTGTTCAGCCTAGCTGCTTTGCTTGTAACACTATGATGCTACCTACTGATAACTGTATTTACTGGGTTTGTGTAAGCTGATGGTGACAATTAAGATAAGTTGAGTAAATAACTACAGTAATTACAAGAATTTAGAAATCTATAGTTATATAAGAAGCTACCTGTATTTAAACTCTTGGGGGGGGGGGGCAGGGGGCAAAGAAAAGAAGGGAAAAAAAAGAAAAAAAGGAGAAGGAGAGCAAAAGAAATCAAAGAGCGAGCCACAATCCATGTAGAAGTATCTCTCTCTCTGATTAGATTTCTGAAGAGGCAAGCCTTCACACTAGTTTCTCTTTTCTTTCTGTGGGACAATACTTTGAAGTCACTGACTACTTCTGTTTATCAAAATGCCATGTGAAACAAAGGCTAAAAATCCCATTTCTGAACTAAAGTATTCTAGGAGAAGTTAGTACAAGAAGCCAGATGTCTCTCTTAGCTGTTCACACAACTACAACAGCTCCACATGCTGAACACACTCATCACCTAGTGTTCTTCTCATCTTTTTTTGGTTCTCCCTCCTTCTCTCACCCTACCTTTCAAGCCAGCCACCTCAAAGGCAACAGAGAGCACATGATTTTTGAATGACTTTTGAAAACTAAGTAACTAATAAGGAATTGGTTATATTTGAATTATTTTCCTAAGCCTAGTCATCTTAAATATTAACTTCTAAGAAACAGATGTTTTCTCTTTAACATTCCACGCACCGTTTTCGCAAAACCTGAGAGTCTAAAGCAACACGATACTCCCTACTCCCACGTAGAGATTCACTACAACTAGGATAAGCAATATATTGTGACAATTTTGTTACAGTCACAGCTCGCTGTCAACTGTTGCCCTTATGCAAAGCTAACATCTGCACTGTATGAGTTTGCTCAAGTTCCCAGCCACTGCATATATAAACCTCAACTGAACTAGAAACAGAAATGGGACCTTACGCTTACTATAATTTTCAAAAGCCAGCTTTCCAGCCTCTACTAAAACAAACTCTTCTTTATTCAGAAATACATAATTACGGTATTTCATATAAAATTTGGCATACTTATATACTCAGGAGGGCAGAGCTCTAAAATACTCTTTAAAATATGCTCAAAACAAGCAAATGCTTAGGAATCTGTGCTTTGGTGCGTTCTACACATAAACATCTGGAAAGTATGCCCTTATTCCAAGACACCGATGAGGTACATCCCGCGCCTAAGAATGTGGATCTCATTTCACCACAGTTTCCTTTCTCGTTTCGTAGGTCAGAGGCAAGTCAGATACCCACTGTGTTTTCACCGCCACAAGGCCATCCATCCCTGCTCCAGGCATTACCCACACAAGTTCTCGCTCGCATCCCTCGCTGCTACACCTCACGTGCTTCCACTGCAGAGGCCACAGCACAGGTATCTTCACCACCACGTGAAAACCAAGTTTCTTAACCTTAACACAAGAGGCTGCCGCCCGCCAAAAGCCAGCAGCCCAGAGGCTAGCCTGCTCTACCACGCTGCCAGTGTCGAACCACCGCAGCACGCGGTTCACAGGTTTAGCACCTCTGGGAAAGCCCAGCCGTGAGAACCAGCTCGGGAAGCCTCCCCCGGGAGACAGGGCGGCGAAGTACCCCCGCACGGTGCGAAGCCCGAGGGAAAGGCTCCCACCGGCTCCTCTCTGCTTCCTTCAGGCAGCGCCGACAGGACCTTGGCCAGCAGCTCCCCCCGCCCCC
>NW_009636987.1:0-1063 GCF_000690535.1 Cariama cristata | reverse complement strand
GAAGGAGCTGCCTTGCAGCTGAGGGCTCCTTGGTGCCGGTATCGGGAGATGCTGCTCCTCACTGGTGTGAGAGGGCTTTGCGGCCGGTGGAGCACTTCGTCCATGTCGCTGGGGCGAGAGACGATGGTCCTGGCCCGTGGTCCTGGCTGGGCGGCCAGCAGAGTCTCCAGGGAAATCTCTGGGCGAGGTTCTTTGATCTGAGTGTTTCTATTTTCTTAGGTGTTTTGTTTCCAATTCAGCAAAACACTCAGGCGTGTTTACAAACCATTGACCTTTGTGAAATTGAAGCTCCCTGTTCTCTGCTTAAGTGGTTTTAGCAGCTGGTATGCCGTGTATCACAGCATCTTTATTTATATGCACCCATTTTAGCATGGCTGCAGGATGCCTTTGGTGACTGGTGCCAGCTCTTTCCCATCTTTCATCAGCAGGTGAGTATCATCAGCTTCGCGACTTTTTTTTTTCCCCACCACGAAATTGCATTTGCAAAGACCTTGAAAATCACAGCTTCTGCTGGGGCCTGGAGGGGTAGGAAAGGCACTCAATAGCTTCTGTCATGACCTTAGTGATGACAGATTATATCCAAGCCAGGCACCGTATTAGCAGCTGGCTCTGAACAGCTACCGGTGGGTTTCCCCGACACGCTGACTTTGTGTAGCACCTACCATCTGAACAGGATCGGATGCAGTGGAAATCGTTTGCTAATTAATTACTGTCTCTTGGATCCTGCTGCTTCCATGTGCTATGTAATTCACAATATGTAAATGATCCTTTGTAGCAGTGGACACATCAGCAGATGCTGTGCTAAGTATCATAAAACCTATTGCTCCCAAAGAAGATGGGGGAAACAAAACCCCGGCAAGCAGCGTATTGGGAAAAAGAAGCAATCTCAGCCTGGCGTACGTGACATTCCATTCCCTTGTCCCTTGGATCAATTCCAGGCAGAAATTTCAAATTCATTAGCTCTTCCCGTGACCTCAATTTGTTGCTAGAACCAGTGGGTGGTCCTTTATTTTCATAGCCTGCTGCTGATCGGGCGCCGTGGAGGCGTGCACGGGTGCTGCCG